>NC_142469.1:56024250-56324666 GCF_049115385.1 Moschus berezovskii
TATAAAACCTTAAACTATAAAAATTCTATGAGAAAACACAGAGGTAAAAATCTCTGTGACCTTATCATAGACAAAGATATCTTATTCAAGGCACCAAAAGCATAATCCATAAAAGAAAACAAAATGGATAAACTGGCCTTCATCAAAATTAAGAACTTCTGGAAATAAATGAAGTTCTAGAAACATACACCCTTCCAAGACTGAATCATGAAGAAATACAATATCTGAATTACTATTATGGAGATTAAAGCAGTAATCACAAAGCTCTCAACAAACAAAAGTCCAGGCCCAAGTGGCCTCATTGATGAATTCCACCACACAATTAAAGATTTAATACTGTCCTTTTCAAAACTAAAACTGAAGAGGAGGAAATGCTTCCAAACTCACTTACTCTAGCCAGCATTATTCTGATAACAAAACCAGACAAGTACCAAAAAAATAAACTTCATTGGCCAATATGCCTGATAAACATAGATGCAACATTCCTCAATAAAGTACTATCAAATCAAATTTAACAACACATTAAAAAGGATCATACACCAAGATCAACTGGGATTTATTCTAGGGATACAAGAATAATTCAGCATCCATAAATCATTTTAAAAAATGAAAGATAAAAATATGATCATCTCAATAGATGCAGAAAAAAGCATTTAACAAAATTCAACATACATTTATAACAAAAACTCTCAACAAGGTGGGTATGGAGAAACTATACCTCATAATAATAAAGGCCATATGTGACAAGTCCACAGCTGACATTATACTCAGTGGCAAAAAGCTAACGTCCATACTATGTAAAGCAGTCTACAAATTCAATGCAACCCCTATCAAAATGCAAAATGACATAGTCACAGAACCAGAAAAAATAACTCTAAAATTTGTATGGAACCACAAAGGACCCTGAAGAACCAAGGAAATTTTGAGAAAGAACAAAACTAGAGATATCATGCTCCCTGGTTTCAAACTATACTATAAAGCTACAGTGACAAAAAAACTATAATACTGGCATAATAACAGACATGTAGATCAATGAAACATAAATGAGAGCCCAGAAATAAACACATACATACATGGTCAATTAACTTACAAGGGAACTAAGAATATACAGTAGGGACAGTTATACAAAGAATAATATAAATATTATTATAAAATAATATGTTATTATAATTTTAATATATTATAATAATATAATATACAATTATAATATAATATATTATTATAATATAATCAAATATTCAAAGGACAGCCTCTTCAGTAAGCTGTGCTGGGAAAACCAGACAACCACAGGCAAAAGAACAAAACTGGACCACTCTATTAAACCATACACAAAAATTAATTCAAAATGGATTAAAGACTGAATTTAAGTCCTGAGCCATTAAAAATCCTAGAATAAAACATAGGAAGTAAGCTCCTTGACATTGGTCTCAGCATTGAGATTTTGGATCTGACTCCAAAACCAAAGCTTACAAAGCAAAAATAAACAACTGAGACTACATCAAACTAAAAAGCTTCTGCACAGAAAAGGAAACTTTCAACTATATTAAAAGGCCACCTACTGAACAGGAGAAAATATTTGCAAATCATGTGTTTGATAAGGGATTAATATGCAAAATACATAAAGAACTCAAACAACTCAATAGCAAAACAAACAAACAATCCAATTTAAAAATGGAGAGAGGATCTAAATAGACATTTTTCCAAAGAAGATATACAGATGGCCAACCAGCACAATGAAAAGATGTTTGACATCACTAATAATTAGGCAAATGCAAATTGAATGTACAATGAGATATCACCTCACACCTGTTAGAATGGCTGCTGCTGCTGCTAAGTCACTTCAGTCGTGACCAACTCTGTGCGACCAAAAAAAAAGGGAAAAGAAATAAAAAGTGTTGGAGAAGTTGTGAAGAAAAGGCAACCTTTATACAGGAATCAAACCCACATTTCCAGTGTCTCCTGCATTGCAGATGGATTCTTTACCCACCAAGTCATCAGGGAAGCCTATATTATTGTTAGGACTGTAAATTGCTGCAGCCTCTATGGAAAATATGGAGAAGGCAATGGTACCCCACTCCAGTACTCTTGCCTGGAAAATCCCATGGATGGAGGAGCCTGGTAGGCTGCAATCCATGGGGTCACTAAGAGCCGGACACGACTGAGCGACTTCACTTTCACTTTTCGCTTTCATGCATTGGAGAAGGAAATGGCAACCCACTCCAGTGTTCTTGCCTGGAGAATCCCAGGGACAGGGGAGCCTGCTGGGCTTCCGTCTGTGGGGTCTCACAGAGTCGGACACGACTGAAGCAACTTAGCAACAGCAGCAGCTATGGAAAATAATATGGAGTTTCCTCAAAAATTTAAAAATAAAACTACTATGTAATCCAGTTCCGGGCATTTATCAAAAGAAAACAAAAACACTAATTTGAAAAGATAGCAACTATACTCCAATTAAAAAAATAAAATTAAAAAAATTTTTAATTTCATAAAGAAAAGATACATGCACCTCTATGTTCATTGTAGCATTAACCATAACAACCAAGATATGAAAATAAGCTAAATGTCCATCAAGGGATGAATGAATAAAGAAGATATGGTAGATAGATACTAGCACTCAGTCACCAAAAAAGCAGGAAATCTTACCATTTGTGACAACATGGATGGACCTTGAGGATATTATCTGAGTGAAATAAGTCAGACAGAGAAAGACAAATGATTTCACAAATATGTAGACTCTAGAAAACAAAACAAATGAACAAACAAAACATATATACAGAAAATTCTGCCAACAGACTGTCTTTGAACTGCAACTTGTCTCAGAATCTCCAGCCTGCCAGCCTACTCCATCAGATTTTGGATTTGCCAAGCCCCCACAAACATAATATTTTTGGAATTCAAGAATGTAGAGACCTAGGAGGATTGATAAATATGGCAAAATAGGAGGACATGGAAGTCACCTCCCACCATGAACATATCTAAACTACATCTACATGTAGAACAGGAGGGTGCCAATCTACACCAGACATATATACTCGGAGACCTAGGATGAAAGGGCAGCAGCTAGCTCAGAGCAGGTGCTCAGTGAATTCATTCCTTCATCAGGCAATATGGGAGATAAGAGCGAGAAACAATATGATAAAGTTTATGTACATAACTGGAAGATGATGTGATGGAACCCAACAGTAACAAAGATCAAGCACAGTCTAAATCCAAGGAAGGTAAAATAAAACCACACCCATGATTGTGAGCGGTGTACCATTCAAGACAGGTGTTAGAGGACAGATATGGGGGCGTCGGTACAAAAGTCACTGAGAAGATTAACAAAGTAAAAGGTGATACAGATCCTTTCATAATCTCTGGAAAAATGGGACCCAGACATTGTGGCAAAATTCATTACAAAATAAACGCCATTTCATCTTTGCGCTTAAAAATTTTCTTCTCTCTCTCCATCTCTCTCGCGTTTTCTTTTCTTTCTTTTTTTTTTTTTTTTTGCATGTATTAGTGAAATACTATTTGGAAAAGCATAAAACCGTTATACTCAACTGTCTGAACCAAAGTCAAAATGAGAACTACCATGAATGTTAGCATGTTTTTCAAATTCTATGTGGAATTGAATGTATCGTGCTCCAATGGAATTCTGAAATGAGGTCAACTTCTGGCAGGTCACACGACTAACTCTATTAAGCCACTGTTCTGTGATCAGCTCCATATGCGTCACCCTTCTGCTGGGTAATTTTGTGCTCAGTCTAAAGATGTTATGAAAAATAGCAAAATTTTGGTATGTTGTCAAAGGTCACACAGTATTTCAAAAATCAAGATACAGATGTAAAAAAGGTTCAAAATCTGAGAATAAAATATCACCTCACTTAGAGTTTATCATAAAATTATTTCTTCTCCCAATGAAAAGCAAGGGAAAAAAAGTCTATTCTTGCAATGCATGAACCTTGATTGTACCTTGGGTCAGGAAAAAAAATTTTAAGCTATAAAAGATATTTAGGAGTTAATTAAGAGATATTTAAATATGAGATAGATCGGTTTATGGAATTACTGTTCATTTCTTAAGTACGATCACAATTTTAAAGTTACCTAGGAGAACATCTTTATTCTGAGAAGATCTAAGTGTCATGATGTCTGTGACTAACCTTAAACACATATAGAGAAGAGGGTATAAGGGGACAGAGGAGGAGAGAGAAGGAAGGGAAGGAAAAGAACAAGAAAGGGAGGAAGAAATACAGAAAAAGAGTATTCAAATATAGCAAAATGTTAACAATTGTTGAATTTCAGTTCAGTTCAGTCCCTCAGTCGTGTCCGACTCTTTGTGACCCCATGAATCACAGCACGCCAGGCCTCCCTGTCCATCACCAACTCCCGGAGTTCACTCAAACTCATGTCCATCGAGTCGGTGATGCCATCCAGCCATCTCATTCTCTGTCGTCCCCGTCTCCTCCCACCCCCCTTCCCTCCCAGCATCAGAGTCAATTCTACTATTTTGCAACTATTCATTTTATTGAAATTTTTTGAAATAAAAACTTAAGAAAATAAAAATATTCTCTCCTTTATTAAATCTAACTTTAACTCATATAGAATGACAAGATTTATAAGAAATTTCCTGCTTAAATGACAAATAGAAGGGATTCATGAACAACCTTTGCATACTTTCTGATGAGTACTACATATGCGTGGTGGAAAAAAAAATCTGAGCTTAAAAGCTGTACTCTTTGTCTTCCCTCTGCTGCATTAATGTCACACATGTTGGTGGAGTTTGGTAACAAATATCAAACTTGATGTAACCATCTCAGTCTGTGCTGTGGGCAGTTTTGTATGGCGATATTTTAGTTTGAATTTCGCTATGAAATTACCACACGCTGTAGTATACCACAAACATTTATCCAACAGAGATCAATTTTTCTAAGAGAAATCAACATTACCCACAGATGTTCTTCAATGAATAGCCGAAAGTGAGGATTAGATCAAATCATGAAACAAAGGGGTTTATGCAACAAACGCACAGGAGAGAGGAGAGAGATGAAACACAGTGTTCAACCCTGCACACCCTTGTCACTTTACAATGCTGGTGCAGCTACACCACAGTGCAAGAGCCAGTGTGGAGATACAGATGCACTCATCCATACACATATTCCTCAAGGTACAGATTTCCTTCTGCACAGTAACCAATGCTGCTAGTGCTGTAAGCACTATGTACAGATATATTTGCTTTTGCATATGGAGCTTTACTCATAAAGCTGTATTTCAGTTTATTCATTAAAGTTTATTTAAGAATACAGAGATCAAATTTCTGAATTCTTTTTATTATAGAAAATGAATTTCAATTAAGGGAACAGACAAATGTTAGCATAAAATAGTCTTTGAGGAAAATGATATAAAGGTCAGAAAAAAGTAATGCTTCATGACAGTATTCTAGAATTCTCCAGTTCACTTTAAAATGTATAAATGTAAAAATTTATGTTCAGTAGTCTCACATACATTTTCAGGCTAATGTGCAATGAAGTTTAATTTTGTTTAAAATATCTAAGTACATAGGAGTGAAAATGTATCATATTATTCATTTAATATGTAAATTATTAAAAAGATAAGGATGTGACTCTCCATAAATTAATGTTCACAACCTTTTATTAAATTATCAAAAATAACTCACAAATAACAGCACAACAGTGGAGTACACAAAAATGCTATGGCATTTCTACAGTTCTGTTCAGGAAAATGACTCGTCTGGATAGAAATCCTTCATGAAGCTTTTGGAAGTCATGACTGGCAGCCTGACTGCCGGTTGTTTGCACATGTGGCATACATGATATTCCCTCACTCAGGACATCCTTTGCCTAGAAATGTCAGTTTCCTGAGACTGTATACTTAACATTTGGGTAACTCTGGGTTTAATCAGAAAAATCATAATTTTCTGTGCTCCCAAACAGAATGACCTGAATCAAGAAGTTGTGACTTCCCTTTCACAAGCAGTGTTCAAGTGAAGACCAATGTCTTAATTATAAGGTTGTGGTGGAGATGTAAGCACCAGATGGGACATTGGATCACATCCCTTAAAACTATAAATCTCTTGCTCTGAGATTCTTACCGGTCTAAAGATATAACTTGGTGGGCTTTTCTAGTTTTGAAAATCTAGATATTTTTCATTTTTAGGAAACGGAAAGGTTGCCTCAGTTTTCTAACTTGTTTTTCTTTTCTTGAAAGAGGATAAATCTGAAAATGGTCTTTTCTTTTAACCTCTTGACATTAGTTGTACACATTTGGGAAATAATAAATATGCTATTTTCTCATTTTACAATGCTGCCATATAATGATGGTGTCAGAAATACAATAATACACTGTGAGAGTAGACCTCTGACTTGCAGATACTGACCTAAATGAATTTACATGTGAATGAGGTCTGCTATCACTTAAGGAACAAGTAAAACATGCCTCCTTTACTGCTTTTGAAAAGTGATTATTGCACCAGTGGCGCTTTAGGGACTTTCCCGGTGGCTTGGGGCTTCCCTGGTGGCTCAGAGATTAAAGCTTCCAATGCGGGAGACCCAGGTTCGATCCCTGGGTCGGGAAGATCCTCTGGAGAAGGAAATGGTAACCCACTCAAGTATTCTTGCCTGGAGAATCCCATGGACAGAGAAGCCTGGTAGGCTACAGTCCACGGGGTCGCAAAGAGTCGGACACGACTGAGTGACTTCACTTTCACTTCACTTTCACTTAGAGGGTAAAGAATCTGCCTGTAATGCAGGAGACACAGGAGATGCAGGTGTGATCCCTGAGTCAGGAAGATCCCTTGGAGGAGAGCATGAAAACCCACTCCAGTATTCTTGCCTGGCAAATCCCATGGACAGAAGAACCTGGCATGCCACAGTCCATAGCGTCACAAAGAGTGGGCCATGACTGAGCAGGCATGCATGCACACATATCTACACTAGAAGAAAAGTATGTCAGTATAAAGTGAAAAGCATAATCACCTTGGATTCTGACTTCAGAGATCTCAATTGCTTGAAAATAATTAATGATGGAATTTTTTACCTTTCATCTTGTTTAGCTACAACCAGGGAAAGGGTAACCATTCAGCCCAGATAGGTTGTTGGTGCACGAGACAGTGATTCAGTTGACCATACAGAGATTTAATTATTTTTCTAGCTTGGTTGCCTCCAGAAATTTCTTCCCATGTGAATAATGATTTGGGGGGTTTGTTTTTAACATTTCATCTTATAACTTTTCAGTTTTCTCTTTACCATACCTTCCTTTCAAACTATTTTTTCTAGAATCATCTCACACATCAAAGTCAAAACAGTAAATTAATTCTAGTTGCCATTTTCTACATCTGATCATTCTATGGAAGGTTTCGACTACCTGAAATTTTAAGAAAATGCGTCAGAAATCTACTTAGTTTGGCTTTTTAAACACTAATAGGTGGTTTCATTTTTAAACTTATCAATTCATTGATATTTTTATCTCAAAGACAATTTTTATTATAATATCTGATATTTGTGTTACAAATTGCTATGAAATATGCTATAGCAGTTTGTAATCAAAATTTATACATATATCACTGTCAGATATTAGAAATATAAATATGTACTTGAATTTCAATATGAAATGCTTATTATACCTTTTTTGTGTCAATAAAAAATAAATGTTTCTTTCATGTCTCTTCTATACTTCTAACTTCATTAAGAATTCTTAATAAATAGATGTAACATCTAAAAGCTAGATAATAATAAACATAAATTACTAAAGGAAGTTAAAATTATTTTATTATTTTTTAAATTTTAGGCATGAAACAAAGAAGTCTATAATAAGATGATAACCCTCATATTCAGAAACAAAAAGATGTATTATAATATATTATACATTATATTATATATTATTATATGTTACTGTATATTAATTATATATTATTACATATTATAATATAACATAGATACTGATACTATGTTATTTGAAAATGATTCATTACCTACTAATACTATCACAGAAATGTTTCCTCTCATAAAGTTATCAAGAAATTCAGTGACTGTTACTCAATGCCAGAACTTACTAATGAAAAATTAAACATTTAGTCACATTCAGATACCAACAGGTAATAATCATTATGTAGCAATTTGAATACTCTTTATAATCATCACAAACTCAAGAATTTATACCCTATGAGGCCAAAGATTCAGAACCTTTTCTTTCCTTGCATATTTGAACACTACTATATACATCTATAACCTGATAACTTTAGAAAATAACAAAATTTTAAGCAATTCTATATTTAAGAAACATATTATTCAAGTTAACAATAATCATAAAGAATGTAAAAAAAAATGTTTAAACTCTTTTATCTATATTTCTTAAGTATCCCATAAGAAGTCATATTTTCCAAGTATATTTTTTAATATATTATATGAGGAATAGGATACATGAAAGTCAAAACTAAGATTATCACCATGAAAAAAGAGACCGTCTGAGATTCTAACAATCAAATTTTTATGACAAAGACCTTTACATATGTTAGGTTCACACACAGTTTATGTTTTAAAAAATAATGGTAACATACTTTTGATTTGCAGATTTAAAATAACATGGAATTTGTAAGCATAAAACAGAATATAAGCATAAATATATATAGCCTTATTTATTTATATAAAAATATTTAAATATATAAAAAGTACAAAATTAAATGAGACTTTAAAAAAAACAATCATACTCTGAACTTGCACAGTCGAAATTCTGCTAACATTACACAAAGTTGTCTGAGGAAGCTGCACTTGATGCAATGATTTGCCATTGCACAAAATATTGGGGAACATTCTTAATTAGTGGTAAATCTCAGTCTTTGAAAGAGGATTTGATTTAGAGAAAATCATACATCTTTGACAATTAAATTTGATGGAACAAGTTGTCAAACAAATACCAATTTTTATACTGAAATAAGGTACAATTGATTTGTGTTTGCTTCCTAAAATTGTTTTAAGGCATTTCTAGAAATATTTTGAGACATTTGCACTCTAGAATAAGTTTTTAGCTTCCTAAAATGGTCACCTTAAAAGCATACTAATCTGGAATCTTGTCTTCAAATTTCATTACCTTCCATCTCAAACAAACGCATAGCACTTTTTATTTGTATATTAATAATGAGGAAAATGAGATAAACATCCTCTGATATTTTCTGTAACTATGACCTATTGGTTTCCCAAATTTTGAAATTTATTTTCTCAGAAGAGAGATGAACTACATAAAAGATGGGTAGCTAGACCAAGTTACTGTTTGCCATTCTCAATACTATTGACATTTGGGGTTAAATCATTGCTGAGGGAGCTACCTTCTGGATTGTAGGTTGTTTCTATGTAACCTCGGCTTCTACCCATTAGATACCAGTAGGGCTTCCGCCTATGGGGTCACACAGAGTCGGACACGACTGAAGTGACTTAGCAGAAGCAGCAGCAGCCCCTCAGATGTGACTATCGAAAATGTCTCCAAATATTACCAAACATCCCCATGGAGACAAAATCACCTCAAAAGGAGAACCAGTGAATTGAGTAACTAGAAATGTCTTTTCAATTCATAAAACAATATAAAATACATAGAGATAACATTGTTACACATTCTAAATGTTGAAAATTAAATAAGTATAAAGATATCATTATAGTTTTTCTAGTAACACACATTGTCAAAGACAACTTTGTATTTAAAATGAGAGGGTGAACATGTTTATAATGTATTGTCATAAGGCACAGCCTAGTAATATACTAAAAATATTAAGGTGTATATTAATGCATACACATTAAGAGATAAAAATATAATAATGCTTTTGTAAATCTATAAATCTATGCATACTCATAGCAAAGAATGCCTCAAAACAACATAATCATTTAATTTCTATTTGACAACTCTCAGACTCTAAAATAATATATACTTTGTTATAATCAATAAATAAATTTAAAATGACTTCTCATAAAGGCAAACTAGATAAAACAAACATGGTGTTCTTTCACACAGAAACTTCCTATGCCTTCTAAACTCAATAGTGTCTTGAGTTACTTGTTTTCTCTGTAACATTTGAATTCTGTGGAAATGCCATGTTTTTATATCTACCATCACAGTTACTCTGTCAGGAACTAGACCTCAATCAAGTAAGTAATACATTTCCTAAGATTCGAAATTGCTTTCGCGTTACCAATTTTTTTCTAAAAATTCACTTAACATAAAAATCATTTGTGACAAATTAACATTAAAGCACTATTAAATACCCAACTGCAATAAAATTTTGATGAAATAAAATAATAAAATAGAATGCGTACAAACAGTAATAGCCCAGTATTTTTTTCTTCAAATCAACTTACCTCACTTCTGATTTAGCCAATATAATAAGTCCACAGATTACTATGCAGGGCCTTTCTACTGAGCTAAGACCAACCACACAGCACAGTTTAGATCTACTCATTATTGAGGGAAACATTACTATTAAAACCCCTATTATAAATGAATAAGAGATTCCCCCAATAGTTAGAATGCCCTTTTTACTGAAGAACATCATAAAGCATAAATTATTAAGAATATAGCATTATGGATCATGAGTGGCCCTAAGTAAACTTGAAAGCTTGTCATAAATTTGAAATGATATTCTTATAAATTGACAAAATTAATATATAATTTTAAGTCACAATTGTTTAATCATAAAGAAGGATCATGGGTGTGCTGCTTTTCTTTTAATTAAATTAAAAAATCTCCTCTGTAGTTATTGATGTGTGAACATAGTTCCATAGAGAATTATTTAAATGAAAAGCAAAGCATTCAAATACAGTCAAATATAATTGTTTAAAGATACTATACATTCATTCATTAGCAGAGTATTCTAATATAAAATCGAAAGTAAAGCATGCCATAGGTAATTATTACCGGCTTAGCTGTCAGTTAGTCAAATCAACTAAAAGGCCAATTATTCTGAGGATACCCAGGATGGAAAGCTCATGTTGGCATTAGGTCATTTTGAGGTAGTTATGGCTCCTTTTTATATTAAATTAATTTCCCAGCAAAAGCATTTGGCATGTAACTTTAAATGCTATGATTTATCCTTCTATTTTAAATCTTTAACATTTGAAGAAAATGTAATATTATCTATAAAATAAAATAAAGTAAGATAGTAAAAGAAAAATAGATAATAAAGATTTCAGCTTAAGTTATAATAGTTCCTTTTTTCCTAGTTTCACCACCAATATGACTCAAGAAACTCAACATCAAAGGACAAGTTTTCATTCAACTTAATAATCATATCCATGGTTGACTTCTCAGTACAGAATTCAACTTGTGTGCATACATTGCTGCTGCTGCCAAGTCGCTTCAGTCGTGTCTGACTCTGTGCTACCCCATAGACGGCAGCCCACCAGGCTCTCCCATCCCTGGGATTCTCCAGGCAAGAACACTGGAGTGGGTTGCCATTTCCTTCTCCAATACGTTAACATAATACATTAGAAATACTAAAAAAAAAAAAATTTAGAAAGTGTTTTCAAAGTTGAAAAAGCACTAAATTATCAATATTAGAAAGCTTGTAGTAAGTATCAGGAGCAGAAAATGCCACGTGTCTAAAACGGAGATAATACATTTATAAATACAGTCTTCATCTCATAATTTAAATTGTGCAGTGGCCCTGGTATATCAAGTTCCTTCCTTAGACTCAGCCTGTATTCAGCATCAGGTCATTTTCAATACTAGCACAGTAAGAAATTGTTTTGGATGGTCTTTTCCTTCTGGATACTTCCTGGGGTCCTATTCACTACCCCACCGTGGCCCTTAGCACCAGATTATCACCAAGTGCCTTCCTGTCCTTCTCCCTTATGGACTGTATCCCAGACAGCAACAACTGTGACTTATCCTTGCTCTAACTCCAGCATTCCACCTCTTAAGATGAATGTATTTGGGTTAAATGAAATAAACACCTAAAATACATGAGACTCAATATTTCTCAAATCTAGCTGCACAATAGAATTACCTGGAGAACTTTAAAAATATTTATGCCCACACAACTTATATCAGACTCCCTGGGGTGGGAGACTCCTGGGATCTGTTTTAAAATCCTCCTGGATAACAGAGGCTGAAGGAAGGTAGGAAGAAGGGATTGTTATTTAACAGGTATAGAGTTTCAGTTTTGTAAGATGAAAAGTTCTGGAGATCTGCTTCACAATAATATAAATACATTTAAAATATTTAAAGTGAAAGTATTAGTCACTGAGTCATGTCCAACTCTTTGTGACCCCATGGACTGTAGCCCTCCAGGATCCTCTGTCCAGAAAATTCTCCAGGCAAGAATACTGAGTGGGTTCAGTTTAGTTCAGTTCAGTTCAACCGCTCAGTCATGTCTGACTCTTTGCAACTCCATGAATCACAGGACGGCAGGCCTCCCTGTCACAACTCCCGGAGTTCACTCAAACTCATGTCCATTGGGTAGCCATTCCCTTCTCCAGGGGATCTTCCCACCCCAGGGGTTGAACCCCAGTCACCTGCATTGCAGGTGGATTCTTTACCATCTGAGCCACCAGGGAAACCCTCACTTAACTGTACACTTAAAAATGGTTAAGATGGTAAAAAATTTTATATGTGTTTTTTTATATTACAAGACGCTTGTTCCTTGGAAGAAAATCAATGACCAACCTAGACAGCATATTAAAAACTAGAGACATTACTTTACCAACAAAGGTCCATCTAGGCAAATCTATGGTTTTTCCAGTAGTCATGTATGGATGTGAGAGTTGGACTATAAAGAAAGCTGAGTGCCGAAGAATTGATGCTGTTATTGTGGTGTTGGAGAAGACTCCTGAGAGTCCCGTGGACTGCAAGGAGATCAAACCAGTCAATCCTAAAGGAAATCAGTCCTGAATATTCATTGGAAGGTTGATGCTGAAGCAGAAACTCCAATCCTCTGGCCATCTGATGCAAAGAACCGACTCATTGGAAAAGACCCTGATGCTGGGAAAGATTGAAGGCGGGAGGAGAAGGGGACAGCAGAGGATGAGATGGTTGGATGTCATCACCAACGCTATGGATATGAGTTTGAGTAAGCTCCGGGAGCTGGTGATGGACAGGGAAGCCTGGCATACTTCAATCCATGGGATCACAAAGAGTTGGACACAACTGAGTGACTGAACTGAACTGAACTTACAATAAAAATATTTTTTTTATTTTCCCAAGTAATTCTACCATGTTAGTTTCCCCCACAATCAATTCTGCTTGTTGAGTGGGAGGGAAGGAGAGGAGAGATTTCAGTCTTATCTTTTTTTTTTTTTTGCTTTTTAAAAACAGTATTCTGTTTTTTATAGATCCCAATTACATAGACAAGCTTTGCATGCATCCATTCATGCATGCTCAGTCACTGTCATGTCCGACTCTTTACAACCTCATGAACTGTAGCCCCCCAGGTTCCTCTGTCCAGGTAAGAACACTGGAGTGGGCTGCCATTTCCTTCTCCAGGGGATCTACTCAACCCAGGGATCAAGCCAGCATTTCCTGTGTCTGCTGCATTGGCAGGTGGATTTTTTTACCACTGAGCCACCTGGGAAGATTTAAGCACCACAAACTACTGGCCTGCCTCCACTCTAAAGCTAGACCTTTTATTTCTTCTTTATTGATTTCTTGATCTTAACTCTTTAAGGAGCCTTGAGTCTTTTTAAGCAGCTGAAGTCCCTGCCTGTCTCTCTTTTTGTGAAAATCAGGTTAATTTCACAGTACTTTCAGTTCATCGACTTTAGGACACCCACCCCTCTGCAGTAGCTCATAGCCTTGCCATGTGGTCTCCCCTTTCATCTCCTCTCCTTCTATGGCTTTTGGTCTTGAGTAAGGGAGTTGGTGATGGATAGGGAGGCCTGGCGTGCTGTGATTCATGGGGTCGCGGAGAGTCAGACACGACTGAGCGACTGAACTGAACTGAACTGAACTGAAGTTGTCTCCTTGGAATTCTGAATTTCCTATATAACAAGAGCTTGTTGTTTCCTTCAATCGTCGTAAATTTCTTTCAGTATTGTTTACCAGAGCTGCAACCTGGATTCTCACAGGGGAGTCTTTTCTAATCAGTTTCCCAAACTGTGTACCAAAAACCACTTGTTCCTAAAAGAAGGAGTCAGAACTAAACATTTCAGAAAATCTAAACCCTTTGAAGGCGTGTGTGCTAAGTTGCTTCAGTCATGTCTGACTCTTTGAGACCCTATGGACTGTAGCCTGCTAGGCTCCTCTGTCCACAGGATTCTCCAGACAAGAATACTGAAGTGGGTTGCCACTCCTCCAGGAATGGGTTGCCCTGGATCTTCCTGACCCAGGGATCAAACCCAAGTCTCTTATGTCAACCGCATTGGCAAGCAGGTTCTTTACCCCTAGCGCCACCTGGGAAACCCTCTAAATCCCTTGCCTAGGAGCAAAAAACATGTCCAGTTCAGTTCAGTCACTCAGTTGTGTCCGACTCTTTGCGACCCCATGAATCACAGCACGTCAGGCCTCCCTGTCCACCACCAACTCCCAGAATTCACTCAAACTCATGTCCATCGAGTCAGTGATGCCATCCAGCCATCTCATTCTCTGTCGTCCCCTTCTCCTCCTGCCCCCAATCCCTCCCAGCATCAGAGTCTTTTCCAGTGAGTCAACTCTTCGCATGAGGTGGCCAAAGTATTGAAGTTTCAGCTTTAGCATCAGTCCTTCCAATGAACACCCAGTTAGAATACTTAAAAACTTAGGAAATCTTGCATCAAGAAACTTGTTCAACTTGTTTTCAAGGTTTATTTGATTATATAGATCTCCCTCAACTTACATTGGGGTTACAATCAGGTAAACCTGTTGTAAATTGAAAATATTGTAGTTTGAAAATGCATTTAAGTGCTCACTTCGGCAGCACGTATACTAAAATTGGAATGATACAGAGAAGATTAGCATGGCCCCTACGCAAGGATGACATGCAAATTCATGAAACATTCCATATTTAAAAGAAAAAGAAAGGAAATGCATTTAAGTACCCTAACCCTACTGAACATCATAGCTTAGCCTGCTGCTGCTGCTGCTAAGTCACTTCAGTCATGTCCGACTCTGTGTGACCCCATAGACAGCAGCCCACCAAGCTCCCCTGTCCCTGGGATTCTCCAGGCAAGAACACTAGAGTGGGTTGCCATTTCCTTCTCCAATGTGTGAAAGTGAAAAGTGAATGTGAAGTCGCTCAGTCGCAACCGACTCCTAGCGACCCCATGGACTGCAGCCTACCAGGCTCCTCCATCTATGGGATTTTCTAGGCAAGAGTACTGGAGTGGCTTGCCAGTGCTTTTAGTCTACCTTAAATGTGCTCAGAATACACACATTATCCTACAGCTGGGCCAAATCAACTAATTAAAGTCCATTTTATAATAAAGAATATCTCATGGAATTCACCAAATGCTGTACTGAAAGCAAAAAGTAGAATGGTTGTGTGGAAACAGAATTGTCATTAAGTGTATCAGTTGTTTAGCTCCCCACCCCAGTGTCAGCCCCCTCCCAGGGATCACATGGCTGACTGGGGGCTGAGGTTTGCTGCCACTGCACAGCATCACAAGAGAGTATCTTACTGCATATTGCTAGGTTGGGGAAAGATCCAGATTCAAAATCTGAAGCACGGTTTCTACCAAGTTCATTGTTTCTACTGCATGTATGCTTTTCACACCATCATAAAGTCGAAAAATCGTAGGTCAAACCATCCCAAATCAGGGATCATTCTGTATCATTATAAAGAACACTTCCCATCAGAGTGGTTTCTAATACTTGAATATGATAGCAGCACAGAGCAATGCTGACTCAAGGAGCAGGAAAACAAGACAGCAATGATTACAACCCATCACTGATGCAACATACTAAGTATCTAAACATACACTCACAGATATCACATTATCTTACTTTATTCCTCTCAGATGCTGCTGTTTTTGGAGACATCTACTGCTCTCACCTCTGTATCATATATTCACAAGGCAAGGTTCTCACATGTCCTAATGAACATGGCACTGGCTGACCAGAAACGATGCTTCTTACCCTTACTCGCAGCAAGCTGCATACCACACTGCATCCTGTTTCAATTCAGTGTTCCCTTACACACATCACAGCACAGGGTCACACATGCACTCTGTTATTAAACAATATATTCCACATTTTAATCAAAATTTGGGGGGAGGTTAGGCTTTTTTCAGTCCTATTTTTTATTTTATTTCATATTGGTATATAGTTTATTTACAATGTTGTGTCGGTTTCAGGTATACTGCAAAGTTATACATATATCTATTCTTTGTCAGATTGTTTTCCCATCAGTTCAGTCAGTTCAGTTCAGTCGCTCAGTCGTGTCCGACTCTCCGCGACCCCATGAATCACAGCACGCCAGGCCTCCCTGTCCATCACCAACTCCCGGAGTTCACTCAAACTCATGTCCATCGAGTCGCTGATGCCATCCAGCCATCTCATTCTCTGTCATCCCCGTCTCCTCCCACCCCCAATCCCTCCTAGCATCAGACTCTTTACCAGCGAGTCAACTGGTCACATGAGGTGGCCAAAGTATTGGAGTTTCAGCTTTAGCATCAGTCCCTCCAATGAACACCCAGGATTGATCTCCTGTAGAATGGACTGGTTGGATCTCCTTGTAGTCCAAGGGACTCTCAAGAGTCTTCTCCAGCACAGGTTATCAAAGAGCACTGAATAGAGATCTCTGTGCTATACAGTAGGTCTTTACTGATCATCTATTTTATATATTGTAGTGTGTATCCCCCTCCCCCACCATTCCCCTTGTGAGACACACCTTGAGAACTACAGCCAGAGGAGGCTGGACCTGTTTTAGATAAGGCTGTACCCACCCTCGTGTGTATGTGTATAATACACTGTGGGTGGTCTGGAGAAACACAGGCCTTATATCTGCCCTTGCTACCCTTAAAGCAGCACTTTTGTGACAAGCGATTCTGTAACCATTTCTTCATTCTGTGCAATATCTCTCAAAGGAAACAGCATTTATATCCTAAAACCAGAAGCAATGTAGCCATGAAAAGGAACCTATTTTAATGTTCTACATAAATATTTTATTATCTTTGAATGCAAAAGAGATACAGATATTTTTCAAATTTTATTTGGTCAAGGCATAAATTTGATGAAAACTACAGGACAGAATAATGTTATTATAAAATCTGTGTACTGCTAAATTCTGTGGTATATTTGAGAGGCACATAATTGGTTCCTTTAATCCAGGCTGCAACCCATTGTGTTCTTTCTTTCACAGTGAATTGCACGTCAGAATAGCCACCAAAAAAATATAAAAGGCATCATGATAGCCCTGTTTTTCTCTGTTATTTTGAAACATGCTTGATAGTACAGTCAACACTGCAGTCTGATTACTAGGCAGAAGTGAAAGTATAACATTGCAATATGAGTCCCAACTTGCACAAAAATAGCAGTCCCAAAACTTCAATCACTTGAAATTTGTAACTCCCCCAACACTACCATAAGTAATGATGACATTTGTAATACATTAAATATTGAACATCGATCTTAGGTAATTTTAATGATAAATGATACTCTGAAGCCTAATTGAGAACAAAATTCAGCTATCGTTCTTTTTTGCCACTCCTACATTAATAAGTGGTTTTCATACTTTTTACTGGGTTGACCAATAGAGAAAGAGACAGAGAAAGCCTATGCATTCACGTACACAAAAATCTTAAGCTCATTATCTCCCTAATTTTACTAAGACAGAATTTTTTTCACTTATTTGAAACACACCAGCTGAGGTTGATGTAATTTTAACATGTCATGATGCCTTTGTGTTTGGAGTACTGACACATTTCTTTTTTAGGATGATATGCAAACCATAGGCAATCAATTAAAATACATGTTATTGATTGAGAAAAGATAAATATTAGAAAACTCAACCATTGTTCATTTTGTTACTACTGAGGAATTAAAAATTCAATCACTTTATTCCACGAGCTTGAGTCTTGCTGCAAATTTTGTAGATCATCTCTCACTTGAAAAAATTACACAGTATTAGAAACTAAGCTAAATGAAGGTTTGGGGGCTTATGTATCTTAATGTGTAGACAACAAATTCCTGAGGAGTTCTGTCACATTGGTAACTTGACTTTTGAGACCTGAGTTAGAATCTGAGGCTGTTAAATTCAAGAATTAGAAAATACAGAAACCAGTTCAGTTCAGTTCAGTCGCTCAGTCGTGTCCGACTCTCCGCGACCCCATGAATCACAGCACAGAAACCAAGGAAGGGTCTATTCTCATAAGCAATGGCTTTGTTCTTCTTAAGTTACATTGCTATATTAAGTTACATTGTCTCTGCATGCAAGTGGGAAGGAGAAACAAAGATAGCAATTTTTCCTGGAGTATTTAATACCTCCACCTTCAAAATAAAAACTTGTAAGTAACAATGTTAAAAGATAAAGAATAGGAATTCCCTAGCAGTCCAGTGCTTAGGAGTTGGTGCTTTCATTGATGTTGGCCTGGGTTTGATCCCTGGTTGGGGAACTTAGATCCCACAAGCTGTACAGCCAAATAAAAATAAAGGGAAAAGAATAGCAGTGGATTCATACATTAAACACAATCACTTACTTGCATTATAAACATTACTCCAGTAAACTAGATCTGATTGAAGGAAACTTAGAGAGAAGTATTCTTCTCATTACTGTATTATTAAAGGATATTTTTCTTTGGCAAAACCAACCAATATAATATTGTAAAATAAAAAAAAAATTAAAAAAAAAAATAAAGGATATTTTTCTTATAGCAAAACACAAATTAAAGCTCTTATACAATAACCTCAACAAATTTCACATCCATCATTCCAAAGTCCATCATCTGATAAGAGAAAAATAATTTTCTGTCTTAAGCTAGTACACATTTCACTCTGGGAGGGGTCAGCATTTTCTGGCTCCAAATACTGAGGCGCATCCTGGCTTGTGCCCCAAAATGCCATGTCATTCTTACACAACTTAATCATTGGCTACACAGGAGAAAGCAACACTGCAATCTTTCTGATCATTTTAATGAGGACCCCTGGCTATTCAGTCATTGAAATATAATTGACTTGCTCTCCTCTTATTTTCATAATAGACACTCCAACCTAGACCACGTTTATTTGGCTATAAGAAATGACAGGAAGAATTGGAACTTTTCTGAGTGTCCCCATTAAAACTGAAAACATGCCACCCTGTCTTCTACATGAGCCACAATCATTTTGCGTTGGTCTCATTATGCAATACAAGATGCAAATGTTCCAGGCACCCTCCTCACAAACTGCAAAGCTAAGAAAATAAGCACACCAAAAATGCCTTGTTTTTTCTGTATCTTTTTCTTACAATTTAATGCTATTTGTTCATATTTTAGAAAAATAGTAATATAAACATAAATGTTACCAATGTTACTGATTTTTAGTAAGATTAAAAAGTAGGACTGATACCTTTATTCTTAATAATTAATCTATTTTTATAAAATGCAAAATTTTCCTCCACAAAATTACATAGTAAGTTTAAGGATTAAATAAATATGATTTGCAAAATAACATTTATGCTGACAGTGTGAGTTTACAAAATTGATGTGCAATATTAATTACTGTAATCTTTAAAATTATGTGACCCTGAGAATTATTATTTTATATTTTAGAGCTTTCAAACTAACGTTAATTAAAGCTTAAACAGCCAAAAACTATTTGATAATATACAACTTTATTACAACATAAATTTAAAAGTTAATCTACCATAGAAATATTGATAATTTCATAAACCCCTGTAAAGGAGTAAGCTTCCTGTCAGCAAAAATGTTTTTCTTAACATGTAATATTCAGGGTTGAGATGTTATTCATCAGATTAAGTATTCAGTTCAGTTTAATTCAGTCACTCAGTCGTGTCCGACTCTGTGACCCCATGAACCGCAGCACGCCAGGCTTTCCTGTCCATCACCAACTCCCGGAATCCACCCAAACCCATGTCCATTGAGTTGGTGATGCCATCCAACCATCCCATCCTCTGTCGTCCCCTTCTCCTCCTGCCTTCAATCTTTCCCAGCATTAGGGTCTTTTCAAATGAGTCAGCTCTGCATCATGTAGTCAAAGTATTGGAGTTTCAGCATCAAAATCAGTCCTACTAGTTCTATTTCAGCTAAGATAAATTTCTACTCATTGGCAAAAAGTGTTGAGGGTTAAAAACTGCCATATCATTACAAAATTTTGGAAGGAAATTGAGCCATATTGGTTATTTTAATGGCCATTCTTTTTGTTGTTTTTTTAAATTTTTTAAAAGGCTATTATTAATGTTTCCAAATAAGGGATTTTAGAAGTGAAAAGCTGGTATTTCCTAAATGCTTATTATGTCATTACATTCAAATTGGAACAAAGTCCATCTTATGTATAGACAATCTTCTTTTGTGTGCAAGCAGTTTTAATGTGCAATGAATCAAAACTTAACCTTAATAGTGAACATTAAAATATAAAACACTTTGGTTTGGTGTTTCTAAAATGAAATAAAGTAGATGTGATTTTATTTGTTCTATATCACAGATATTTTTGTTTCTGTTAACTTTCACTTAATTTGACATTATCTGATGTCTTAACTGTACTTTCTAGGAGAGTATCTTAGAGTCTGATCTAGTGTTTGTCTAGTATTTCTGCTATAATCTGATTATATTAATTAAGCTTCATTTTTTTTATTTTTATTGGAGTATAGTTGCTTTACAATGTTGTGTTAGTTTCTGCTGTAAAGTGAAATCTGTGTCCACATACATATATCCTCTCTTTTCTGGATTTCCTCCCATTTGGGTTACTACAAAGCATTGAGTAGAGTTCCCTGCGCTATACAGTAGGTTCTCATTAGTTATCTGTTTTATACATAGCAGTGCATATATGTCAAATAGCCATTCTTTCTTACTCAGCAATTCAACTTCCATGAATATATCCTTGAGCCGAACAACTATACACATACACAAACATATATACACAGACATCTGTATACACAAATACACATACACAGATATTTGCTGCACCACAGTCCACATCTGCAAAGAAAAACAATGATAACAAATCACATGTAGGGGCACAGGTATATTGTTAAGTGAAATATAAAGCTGTACACAATACATGGAGTTTAGTCTCTTTTCAAAAAATTGTGTACAGCTAAATATGTGTATTAAAAACCTAATGGAATATATAGCAATTTAACAGTGATTATCTCTATGAGATTAAAGAGTTTTACTCCCTACTTAAACATTTATTCATTCATTCAACCCACTAATGTTTATTAAACACCTACAATGTGCTAAGTAATTTTCTAAGTACCAGAAATATAGCTGTGAACAATACAAACTCCTAAGCTTATGTTACAACTAAAATCAAGAGGAACAATATAATTAAAGTTTATAAATTTGTGGAATTTCAATTATTACAAGAAAATAGAGAAGAAACATTCATCTCATTATCCCCATGGAAATTCTTTATCCTTGTCCTGCTCAAAACTTTTTTCTAACATTAGACTATTTTCAGTCAGATCTTAATACGAAAAACCATCACTAAAACAATCTCTACTAGGTCCAACACTATTTTTTAAAAATTGCATAATATTTTATCCTCAAAAATTTAAACAGTTTTGTTAGTAAATATCTGAACATGTAATTATAGAAGAGTAATAAAATACATTTGAGATTTCACTAGAAATACTTCATGTGAAATTGATAGGATAACTGATACACATAAACATAACTATGTAACCATACATGTGAATATTTTAATAAATCTTAAATAAAAACCATAGGTATTCTCACCTATATAATATTGGGATAATATTGTTTATGGGACTGTAATATTTTAATACTTTATTCAATTTACCATTCACATAAAATAGAAGTTTTTAAGATTTAGATAAATATTACAAGAGTATAGACAATTTTATTAAAACTATTCTAAGTTTACTGCAAAATGTATAAAGGTTAATATTAATTCATATGTCTCAATTTTATTAAAATCTAGTAGGTACTCCCTCAAAATTTTCTTCATGTCATAAGATTATCCACCTTAAATTAATTTTAAAAATCTAAAAATTTCTTCTTATAACTTACTTGATTTCAATAAAAACTCATTACACTTCCTAAAGCTAAAAATTTTAGAAAGTACCTAGGGTTCATATTCAAGATGTTCTATGCAAATTACAACCGATCACCACAGAATGGCCTAACAGACAGATATAACATACATCAAGGGAGAAGAGTCAAAAAATTCTGAGTACCCAGCAACCTTATAACTGTCCACTGACAGTGAGACTAGTAAATGTGAACAGAAAAGATTTTACACCTAAAACGGCATCTATTCAGGAAGTGGATTCATTTGAATAAGATGAATTGCCTAGGGTCGCTGGAGGTCAGACACGACTGAGCGACTTCACTTTCACTTTTCACTTTCACACATTGGAGAAGGAAATGGCAACCCACTCCAGTGTTCTTGCCTGGAGAATCCCAGGGACAGGGGAGCCTGGTGGGCTGCCGTCTATGGGGTCACACAGAGTCGGACATGACTGAAGTGACTTAGCAGCAGCAACCTCCCCAAAGTTCAAGCACTTATGCAGTAGCTAGCCGTAATTGAAAGAATTGTCACCAGATGGCAGTGTAGGTCGAATAGCCAAAGGTTTACAAGTTAGCCCTTCAAATTTGGTACCAGACTCAGAAGGTAGATTTTTTTATTACCAACAAAATTAGATCTCTTTGTGTTTAAAAACACATAACCAAATTATAAGAAAAATAGTAAAAGAGCAATATTTTAAAGAAAAAAATACTGTCGGTATGTGGGCTGCACCATTTACCTTTCCTAGTGTTTCAAACTTAAGAATGCTCATGACAACCCTGAGAAAATCGTATAAAACATGCATTTCCAGGCTCCACCACTAATCTTTAGATTCTTAATCAGAGGTGTCAGATGTAACAGAAACTCCATTTTAAAAAACTATTTAAAGCCATTTTAATACAGATGATCCATGAGAAACACTGCTCTAAAACTCAAATTCCCAAAGAAGTAGCACATCTGCATAATGAACCCCAATCTAGTCACTCATGAGGCCACAATGTCCAGCCTCAAGCCCTCGCTGCGTTGTCTACACTTTAGAAACATTGCATTTAAATGTCAGCAGACCAGAGAAATGACTCACTGGTCAAATCAGAGTTAATAATTTGAATATTAAAATAAATCATGAGAGTATAGTATCTTCGGTTCAGTTCAGTCGCTCAGTCGTGTCCGACTCTTTGCGACCCCATGAATCACAGCACGCCAGGCCTCCCTGTCCATCACCAACTCCCGGAGTTCACTCAAACTCATGTCCATCGAGTCGCTGATGCCATCCAGCCATCTCATTCTCGGTCGTCCCCTTCTCCTCCCGCCCCCAACCTTTCCCAGCATCAGAGTCTCTTCCAGTGAGTCAACTCGTCGCATGAGAGAAATACAAATCAAAACTACAATGAGGTATCACCTCACACCAGTCAGAATGGTCATCATCAAAAATCTACAAATAACAAATACTGGAAAGGGTGTGAAGGAAAGGGAACCTCCTCCACTGTTGGTGGAAATGTAAACTGGTGCAGCCACTATGGAAAAACAGTATGGAGGTTCATCAGAAAGGTAAAAATAGAGTTGCTAAATGATCCAGCAATCACACTTCTGGGCATACATCTGGAGAAAACTCTAATCTGAAGATATCCATGCACCCCAATGTTCATAGAAGCACTATTTACAATAGACAAGACATGGGAGAAACATAAATGTCAATTGACAGATGAATGAATAAAGAACTTATGGTATATACACATGATGAAATACTACTTAGCCATAAAAAAGAATGAAATAATGCCATTTGAAGCAACATGGATGGACCTAGAGATTATCATACTAAGTGAAGTAAGCCAGACAGAGAAATATCATATGATATCTTTTATATGTGGAATCCAAAATATTATATAAATGAATTTATTTACAAAACAGAAACAGACTCACAGCCATAGAAAACAAATTTATGATTATCAATGGGTAAAGAGGGTGGGAGAGAGATAAATTAGGAGTTTGGGATTAGCAGATACAAACTACTACATGTAAAACAGATAACAAACTCCTACTGTATAGCACAAGGAAGTATATTCAATATCCTATTAATGTAATAAACCATAATGGAAAAGAATATGAAAAAGAATACATATATATGCATAACTGAATCACTTTGGTATACACCAGAAACTAACACAATATTGTAAATCAACTATACTTCAATTTTTTAAAAAATTTCCAAGAGCCCATATTACCAGTGATAATCAAAACTGTTTCTCAATAATATTCAGTATGAAGAACAGTATCACTGTTCTTCAAAGAATGTCTTTATATTCCTGTCAAAGATGTACAACTTGAATCAAATTATGAGGAAACATCAGACAAATCCAAATTAAGGGTCATTCGACAAAAATAACTGGCCTATAAACCTCAAAAGTTTCAAGTCATGAAAGGAAAGACTGAAAACTATTATAAACCGAAGAAGACTAAAGATACACGACACCAAATGCAACATGTGATTCTGAACTAAAGCATTTTGCTCTAAAAGACATTCTGACAATTGTTAAAACTTGAATAGGGTATGAACATTCAATGTAGTTACCTATCATTATTAACTTTCTGATTTTGATGGTTGTATAGTGGCTACAAAGGGAAATGCCCTTATTTATAGGAAATATACACTGAAGTATTCGGGAATGATGGGCTTTGCTGGTGGCTCAGACGGTAAAGCATCTGCCTGCAGTGTGGGAGACCCAGGCTTGATCCCTGGGTCAGAGAGATCCTCTGAAGAAGGAAATGGCAATCCACTCCAGTACTCTTGCCTCGAAAATTCCATGAACAAAGGAGCTTGGTAGGCTACAGTCCATGGGGTCACAAGGAGTCGGACATGACTGAGCGACTTCACTTTATTTTGGAATGATGGGTCATTAGTTTTGGCAACTTATTCTCAAATGTTCAGGGCTTTTTTAAAAATTATTTTCACTATATTTCCAACTTTTAAATTTTGTGATTGTTTCAAGAAATTAATTCATCAATCTTCTCTTTTTTCCAAAAAGAAAATCAATATATGCATAATGTAAGTAGTGAAAGCAAAGAGGTATAAGTCAAAGTTGATCATCTTCCCAGTTCTTTCTCTATCCCTATGCCCCACAGAAACAATGGTACCATTTTGACACTTATACAAACATATATAAACACTGGGGCTTCCCTGGTAGCTCAGCAGGTAAAGAATCCACTTGTAATGCAGGAGACTCTGGTTCGATTCCTGGGTTGGGAAGATCCCCTGGAGAAGGAATAGGCTACCCACTCCAGTATTCTTGGGCTTTCCTGGTGACTCAGACGGTAAAGAATGTGCCTGCAGTGCGGGAGACCTAGGTTCGATCCCTGGGTTGGGAAGATCCCCTGGAGGAGGGCATGCAACACACTCCAGTATTCTTGCCTGGAAAATCCCCATGGACAGAGGAACCTGGCGGGCTACAGCTCATAGGGTCACAAAAAGTCGGACACAACTGAGTGACTAAGCACAGCACAGCATATAAACATTTAGAGGGTATTTACTATTAATGATCTCCTAGAAGACAAATGCAGAAGGAAATGGCACCCCACTCCAGTACTGTTGCCTGGAAAATCCCATGGACAGAGGAGCCTGGTAGGCTGCAGTCCATGGGGTCGCTAGGAGTTGGACACGACTGAGAGACTTCACTTTCACTCTCATGCATTGGAGAAGGAAATGGCAACCCACTCCAGTGTTCTTGCCTGGAGAATCCCAGGGACAGGGAAACCTGGTGGGCTGCCATCTATGGGGTCGCATAGAGTCGGACATGACTAAAGTGACTTAGCAGCAGCAGCAGAAGACAGAATCTCTAGATCCCTGGAAGTAGCAGAAATTAAAAGACATAAAACAATTATCATGTACATATCCTGTTTAACAAATAAGATGAACCTTGAAATCCTGAAATGCATAACAAAATTCTAAAGTCTGTCTGTGGTTTCCCTTGGGTTTTCCCACTAAAGGAATTGAATTATGGGCCCAAACCCATGGAATGACTGCATGGAAGCTTCTAAGATTTGGAAAAGAGAAAGGGACACACAGCCTTCTGAAAACATGGAAACTAGAAAACAAGATATTGGGGACTGGCCATGGCTGTATGGTAAGGTGCTCTCCTCTGACTCTCTAGAAGTAAGTGTATTCCTATTTCTATTAATACAGTCTTCTGCTTTTTTCCCAGCTATATCATCTTGCAGGTTCAAAACATATTGATTTCATTGAAATGCCTGCTTTTTCAAAATACATGCTACTACCAAACCCAGTACTCAACTTTCATCCTCCAAATGTAATTGGTGCTAAAGGCTTTTTTTTTTTTCTGTCATGTTTTTTTTTGGGGGGTGGGGAGTGAATTCTGATTTTGTTATGTCGGTTTTATATTATCTCTGACTTTAATCTGCATGACTTCATCATGGCATTGACAGAACTACTGAAAACTTGGGTTTGAGGATAGAGTCCTGAGTCTTGGCCCTGGAGACCTCTCTTTAGTAGACAGGTACAGTCATCCAGGGCTTCCCAGGTGGCTCAGTGATAAAGAATCCACCTGCCAATGTAGGAGATGTGTATTTGTTCCCTAAGTTGAGAATATCTCCTGGAGTAGAAAATGGCAACCCACTCTAGTATTCTTGCCTGGGAAATTTCATGGACAGAGGATCCTGGAAGGCTACTGTTCATGGGGTCACAAAAGACTCAGACACAACTGAACAACAAAAACAGTCATCCAGCCAGGTAGAAGTCCAATTAATAAAACTATCCTGCAACACATAGTTTTCTATTTTGATAGCATGAAGTTTTTAAAGTTATATTACTGTCAAGTGTATAGAAAACAATTTGAATACACCTGCCATATTTTTTCTGACCCATTTGTCTATTAACTCTAACAAAGTTAAAAGAAATAGTCTGCCAGTTTATTTTTAATTAAATGCTTTCTTACCGATACCCTGTAAACCTTGATTCTAAGTGCAACAATGTCAATTTTGCAAAGTCTATTGTAAATCTTACCCAATCTTCTTAGTAATAAAATAAATGCAAATTTTAAAAGAAATAGTAATGCATTTTTTACCAACAAACTGTTCAGAGTTTGTGGTACTTTCTCACGTTGTTGAGACTACAGGGATCTCAGACTTTCATTCAACCAAAGGTGGCCTCTCTTGATGGCAACCTGGCAGAAGTATCAAAAGGCTTGAAAAATGTAGATTTGCTTTGTCCCAATATTTCTTCTTCTGGTAGTTTATCCACAGGTCATCATGGATGTAGACAAAGATATAGCTACCAGTGTGTTTCCCCAGCATGTTTATAACAGGGGATAAAAGATATCATGAGAAAAAAATCCAAAATAGAAGATTTGTGAGATGCATATCTATACAATGGAATACTAGAAGACCACTTAAAATGATGTTGCAAAATATTTAATATCCTAGAAAGACGGTCACAATTGGGGAAAAAAGGCCAAACAGAATACCTAATAAAATCCTATTTTGTGTGTGAGTGTATGTGTGCATACACACAAGTGACTAAACTGTATATATCAAAATAGGCAGACTAGTTGTCTATGGATGATGAAGTTAAAGGAATTTTTTTCTATTTCATTCAATTTGATTACCTATGTTTTCTAAATAGTATTCAATGCCTATGTATTTTATTAGGAGAAATAGCAATTACTAGCCACTGTCTATTGTGCATGTGTGCTAAGTCACTTCAGTCATGTTCAACTGCTTGCGACCCTCTGCACTGTAGCCTGCTAGGTTCCTCTGTCCTAGGGATTCTCCAGGCAAGAATACTGGAGTGGGTTGCCATGCCCTCCTCCAGGGTATCTTTCCAACCCAGGTATCAAACCCATGTCTCTTATGTCTCCTGCACTGGCGTGCATGCGTGCTAAACCACTTCAGTTGTGTCCAACTCTGAAATCCTATGGACTATAGTCCTCCAGGCTCCTCTGTCCATGAGATTCTCCAGGCAAGAATACTGGGGTGGGTTGCCATGCTCTCTTCCAGGGTATCTTCCTGACCCAGGGATGGAACCCAGCATCTCTTAAGTCTACCTGCATTGGCAGGTGGGTTCTTTACCACTACTGCCAGCTGGGAAGCCCCACTGTCTATTATAAACATTGTCTATTTCTAGAGGCATGGCCAAAACTAACAGAATGCAAGTGACCTATTCCTCTTTTTCTCCCCTTACTCTCCATGGTATTTTTTTAATGCTTATAATAAATTTATTTGTAATAGCCAAGAACTGTAAAAACCAAAGGCCCATCATGAGGCAATGGACTAACACATTACAGCATATCCATACAACAGAATACTTCTCAGTTTTAAAAAAGAATGAACTATTGATACAACATGGATGATGCATATTGATGCAATAACATGAATGAATCTCAAGATATTTATGCTGAGTTAAAACAGGCCATACCAAAAATAAACTCATATTGTGTGATTCCATTTATATAAAATTCTAGAAAATGCAAATAAATCTATAGTGATAGGGAACAGATCAATTATTGCTCAGGATAAATGGTTAGAGAGGAACAAGTTAAGGACATGAGGAAATTTTGGAGGTGATGGATATGTTCATTGTATTCATTATCTCCATGATATTTTGTTCTAAATTTCTTACAGTCCTTTCACATCCTGCTTCAGATATACCTCAATAGGATTTTACTTCCTTCATAAATAGAAGAGCCTTTGAATTCTGAGATTGGATTTTATATCTGTATATATCTGGGCTTCCCTGGTGGCTGAGATGGTAAAAAAATCACCTGCAGTGAGGGAGACCTGGGTTCTATCCCTGGGTTGGGAAGATTCCACCGGAGAAGGAACAGCTACCTAATCCAGTATTCTCGCCTGGAGAATCCCATGCACAGAGGAGCCTGGCAGGCTACAATCCTTGGGGTTGCAAAGAGACGGACATGACTGAGCAACTTTCACTCACACTCACTCATCTCAACTACCATGACGTATATTATCATATGAGAGAAGATACATAAAAAGTTCAGATTAAATGGGGACAGACATGTTTTCAAGAGAAAAATCCTTTGGTAGTGTCTATGGTATCACAGGTGTTTGATATCCAAAACTGTTTCAGGAGGCTCAGCTTTCTGGAAAGAAGAGGGTTAAGTAGATCTGAAGTAGGGGGTTTCTAGACTGATAAAGAGGAGAGGAAAAGGAAGGGGGCTCTGGTGGTGAGCTGTTTACCACCTCTTAGTGAGCCTCCCAGCATAACTGCCTGATAGTCCACTACAGCTCCTGTTTCCAGACAGGTGAGCCACAGGCACTGGCTTCTTCCTGCCTCAAGTGTTTCTTGTTCAGTCACTCAGAATCATCCCATTGGTAAAGCTATGAACCAGGGATACAACTTCTGTGCATGTGCAATAAATATTCACATTCCCTTGTTTCAGAGGGAGCTCCTATCAACCCCAGAAAGAAAGCTACACAGTGAGTGTCTTATGACCAAGTACTTCAACTCCCAAAAGATCTCTTTTACTGTAGCTGACCTCTCTTCCATGTTCCCAGCTAAAATTAAAAAAAAAAAAAATGTTGTTCTAGTTAATATTTTTCCAAGAACCTTTTTTTTCTATTTCAGGCATCCTTATAAAAATAAGACTCTAGTTCTAAGAGCAGGCATTTGGACCTTTCTGCCAGGCACTCCTGCCCTGGGCAAGCACACTTGATGATCACACGGTACATGGTCCCTTCTCTCATGACCATCTGCTAGACTGGCTCTCTGCCCACTCACAAGCTCACTGAATTGTTTCACTAAGACACAGGTGCCAGGCTATCGTGGGTCTAAATGAGCAGCCCATATAATACAGCAAAATGCTCCTCTCCCCTTCAGGAAGATCCTTCCCCACAAATGCCTTAAAGGAGTGTCACCACATGGCTTCTGAAGCTTGATTAAAGCCAGAGACATGGGGAACACAACGAAAATATTGTAAGAATCAAACTCTGAGAGATGAGGGGGTCCCAGAGCAGAGCAACAGTGGCCATGCCAGATTTGGTGCAGGTAGAGGTGTGGGGTGGACAAGAATCTTACAACTCTAGAAAGATAGAAGTCGTTCCCACCCCCATCCCTGAATGTATTTAAAGTCAAGGGAAGGAATATGAGTTGTGTGTGTGACTGTGCCTTAGGCAGAGAGAAGAGAAAGTACCATGGGAGTTAAAGCCAAAGACATGTGTGTGACCCAACGCTGCCCCTTGATGAGACCTTTAGGGCCTCTGAACCTCAGTGTCCTTAACACTGCCTTTTATGATCCCCCCTTGAAGGTCACAACATGCGACTTCCACATATTCTACAGGTAGAAGTAATTACAAAGCTTTACCCCCACTGACTCATGGAGAAATGTCAACAATGAATTATAAGAAGACCATGAGGGATGAGACAAATATTCTCCATCTTTAGAAAAATACAATCTTCCATGCCATATAAGGTTGATATGAGGATAAATCATTCACATTCATTTTATAAGCTTTAAAGTACTCTATAAATGTTATTTTTATTACAATAGTAATAATAAAATGTTATGTCTTTTATTTCAACTTACCACAGGAAGTGATTTCTAAAAATGGGGTTAAATGGGCATATTGAACTTTAAGGGGAGCTGAAGGGGCTTCCCTGGTGGCTCAGTGGTAAAGAATCCACCTGCCAATGCAGGAGACACAGGTTCAATCCCTGGTCTGCGAAGATCCCACATGCCACACAGCAACTAAGCCATGGGCCATAGTTATTGAGCTTGTGCTCTAGAGCCTGGGAGCAACTACTGAAGCCCAAGCACACTAGAGCCCACGCTCTGCAACAGAAGAGGCCACTGCAATGAAAGTAGCCCCCACTAGAGAGTAGTCCCCACTCACCACAACTAGAGAAAAGCCCACTCAGGAAGGAAGACTTGGCACAGCCAAAAATAAATAAACAGATAAAAAACTGTTTTTTAAATAGAGGGAGCTAAAGTTGTAGTAATAGCACAGAAGGCATCTTTACTCAAAGACCAGTGGTTCATTATTTATACCAAAATATTAAAAGAAAGGTTTATACATCTCATTAGTCACTTTTCTTAGGAAAAAAAAACTCACCTGGCCTTAATTATACTTTCTCCTTTCTTGAAATTTAATAGAGTCCAAATACAAGTCAGATTTGCTGCTAAATCAACAGGACACATATGAGGAAGTTGACTTACTTGAGAGTCCAAATGACCTTTAAAGTTTCTATAAGTTCTAGAAAGCTGGGAATCTCTGAGTCAGTTGGATTTTCCTTGCATTAAAATTTTAAGGCAATATTTACACTTGTCCAAAATTCTAGTTTTCTTTCTTTTTTTGGAATAACTAGTGTAATAAATCCTCATGAATCCATTGATTAGCTTAAAGAATAATCAAGCACATGGCCAGTCTCATCTTACCTATATCATTCTCTTGTCCCATCTCCATTTTTTTATACAGTAGGTAGTTCTTGGTTCTTTATTTTAAATATAGCAGTACATACATGTCAATCCCAAACTCCCTAACTATCCCTCCCCACCCACGTAGCCGAGAGTTCGTTCTCTAAGTCTGTGAGTCTGTTTCTGTTTTATAAATAACATTTTGTATCATTTTTGTAGATTCCTCATATAAGCGATATCAGATGATATTTCCCTTTGTCTGACTTACTTCATTCAGTATGACAATTTCTATGCCCATCCCTATTGCTCCAAATGGCATTCAGTTCACTCAGTCGTGTCCAGCTCTTTGTAATCCCATGGACTCCAGCACACCAGGCCTCCGTGTCTGTCACCAACTCCCGGTGACGCCCTCCAACCATCTCATCCTCTGTCGTCCCCTTCTCCTCCAGTCTTCAATCTTTCCCAGCATCAGGGTCTTTTCAAATGAGTCAGTTCTCCACATCAGGTGGCCAAAATATTGGAGTTTCAGCTTCAACACCAGTCCTTCCAGTGAATATTCAGCACTGATTTCCTTTAGGATTGACTGGTTTGATCTCCTTGCAGTCCAAGGGACTCTCAAGAGTCTTCTCCAACACTACACTTCAAAAGGATCAGCTTTCTTTATAGTCCAACTCTCACATCCATACATGACTACTGGAAAAACCATAGCCTTGACTAGACAGACCTTTGTTGGCAAAGTAATGTCTGCTTTTTAATATGCTGTCTAGGCTGGTCATATCTTTCCTTCCAAGGAGCAAGTATCTTTTAATTTCATGGCTGCAGTCACCATCTGCAGTGATTTTGGAGCCCAAGATAATAAAGTCTGTCACTTTTTCCATTGTTTCCCCATCTATTTGCCATGAAGAGATGGGACCAGATCCATGATCTTCGTTTTTTGAATATTGAGTTTTAAGCCAGCTTTTTCACTCTCCTCTTTCACTTTCATCAAGAGGCTCTTCACTTTCTGCCATATGGGTGGTGTCATCTGTGTATCTGAGGTTATTGGTATTTCTCCTGGCAATCTTGATTCCAGGTTGTGCTTCATTCAGCCTGGCATTTCGCATGATATACTCTGCCTATAAGTTAAATAAGCAGGGTGACAATAGACAGCCTTGATGTACTCCTTTCTCAATCTGGAACCAGTCTGTTGTTCCTTGTCTGGTTCTAACTGTTGCTTGTTGACCTGCATACAGATATCTCAGGAGGCACATAAGGTGGTCTGGTATTCCCATCTCTTGAAGAATTTTCTAGTTTGTTGTGATCTACACAGTCAAAGGCTTGGCATAATCAATAAAGCAGAAGTTGATGCTTTTCTGGAATTCTCTTGCTTTTTCTATGATCCAACAGATGTTAGGAGCTGGCATTAGTTCATTATTTTTGATGGCTGAGTAATTTTCCATTGTATATATGGACCACAACTTCTTTATCTATTCCTCTGTCAATGGATATTTAGATTGCTTCCATGTCTTAGTTATAGAGAAATTCCAATTTTCAACTTACAAGTGTCCTTAGTGGACAAGTGGCAACAGAGACTAAAAATGGTGAAAGAAAGGTGAGAGAGATATTGCCTGTGCCCAAATACTCCTTGGGTGGGTGGATGAGAAGAGGAAGGTTTCCAGAGCTCAGGGTTCAGGTCCTATATAAGGTAAATCCTATAGAATGGACTGGTCAAGGGCCTGGGGTCCCATTAAGTACACCTAATGAAAGGAAGTTGGGAATCTAATCTCTACCTGAGACCCAAGATCCTCAGATTATTCTTCTGTTCCCTAGGTAGACTCCCCATCTCAGCCCCCTCAACAAGATAAGTTTCAGAAACATACAGGTTTCCTGAGGCTGTAATTTTAGGCTGTCATCATTGTTAGCATCGAGAACTCTGCCTATCAGCTATTAGTAATCAAATGACTCAGTATTTCTAAGTGAAAAAAACCATGCTTCACAAAAGTCAGCATATACGACCATTTCTGTACAAAAATAACATATATTCATATACACATATTTATTCATTCAATGAATAAATATTTGTCCACTGGCTATATATTCTTTCATGCGCCTAGAACATGTCTCTAGAGGGCATGTAACAGACTGGAGGCAGTTGCTGCCTCTGGCCAGGGGAACTGGGGGGCTAGGAGGGAGGACGCGGGAGGTGGTCTTTGCTTTCACTAAATCTTCTTTGGTGGCAGTTTGGTTTGCTGTCATGTCTGATTCTTTGCGACCCCATGGACTGTAGCCCGCCAGGCTCCTCTGTCCATGGGATTCTCCAGGCAAGAATACTGGAGTGGGTAGCCACTTCATTCTCCAAGGGATCTTCACAACCCAGGGATCAAATCTTGGTCTCCTGCATTTCAGGATTCTTTACCGACTGAGCCACCAGTACTTCCAGATTTTGCACTATGTACATATAATATCTATGTTTTAAATTGTTGGAAGTTACTCTGGAATGACTTGGGACCAGTGTGGTTACTGCGCCACCAGTAATTCCAGAGTTTGTACTATGTACATATAATACCTATTTTTTAAATTGTTGAAAGTTATTCCGGGATGACTTGTGACCAGTGTGGTTGCACATGCACTAGCACGGGCTTCCTGACAGGACAAAGAACCCCAGGCTTTTCATGCCATAGCTTTTTCTCACAGTTTTGCACTGGTTCCTACTTAAAGTGCATCATAAAAAATAGTAACGTAAGAAGTTTTTAATTTGTCTTAGCCTGGTTTGTTCTGAAAACAGAACCTAAAACAAAGGCCTAAGTGTAAGCAGTTGAATTGGGAGTGATCCTAGGTTGCAGAATGCAGGAGAGGGCAGCTGAAGACAGGAGAGGAAGCCACTCCCAAGACGGGCTCCTAGTTGGCTTCCCCTTGAACCACTCTTCTCCTTGACCGGGTGGGGATGTATAAGAAGCCTCATGAAAGGCAGGCGAGAACTGGGCTGGGAGACAAGAGAAGGAAGTAGTTAATCATCAGCTCTCATCCTCACGGGTCAGGGTTTGTCCCAGTAGGGTTTCCTGTACCTGTAGATGGACATTTCTAAGTGTTTCCTAAGATTTTCTAAGATTTTCCACCTGAAGGTGTCAGAGAAACCCCAGACAGGAAGCAAGAGGTGCTCACTGCATAGGCCTGAAGTGAGATACAGCTGAGATGGACCCAAATGAGGCTGGCTGATGCCAAATCAGTGCTGGTCACCGCTTCACTGGCTAGAATCAGAGGGAAACCAGAGAAGTGCCCAATACAGTCATAAGAACCTCCTTCTTTGACAAATTTTATATTATTTTCATGTCTCTGGCCAAAAAATAGCATTAATTTTATACTTCTGAATAAGAATTTAATATATAAAAATATTGTCAATTGCTCATATACATAAAGAATATTTCCGGAAATGTCCTCAAGAATATTTACACTAGTATTTCCATGGAGGAGAATTTAGGTCAAGGAAGATTTGCACTACATATCTTGTTGTATCTTGAATTTTGAGTCATGAGAATGTGTTATCTATATTATCCATTAAAAACAAAATTAGTTTTAAAAGATGATAAATATAAGACACATAAAATTAAAATATCCTATTTTAGAAATTTTGCAAAGTAGTCAAAGAAAGAAAAATACAGACTTTTTATTAAAAATGGAAATTTGAATATGTTTACCCTCACTCTATCTGAAACCCTATAAAATGAGAGTAGAGAGATATTTTTAAGCATAAACCAAGGAAGCCTAGGCAGCAAAAGATAATAGAACATTAATAAAATTTTGGAAGCTAAACAGTGGATGGATGGATGATAACTGACCTAGTAGACTAGAAAAAGCAGAAACCTAGGTCAGCAGACGGAAAAACCAAAATGTACACAGATTTGCATCATAGCACTGCAGACAGACTCAGGAATTAGAGGGACTGATATACCAATGAAACTAGAGCTGCTGCTGCTGCTGCTGCTAAGTCGCTTCAGTCGTGTCCGACTCTGTGTGACCCCATAGATGGCAGCCCACCAGGCTCCCCCGTCCCTGGGATTCTCCAGGCAAGAACACTGGAGTGGGTTGCCATTTCCTTCTCCAATGCATGAAAGTGAAAAGTGAAAGTGAAGTTGCTCAGTCATGTCTGAGGGGCTAAAATCAGGAGAGTGGGTTTAAGTCAGTGTAGGAAGAAGGTTACCTTGGATTCCCCTCTCATTCCATGCAGCGAGGGCTGTCCTCTCCCATCCCAGTAGAAGAATAGAGAGGATGAACTGGAGGGACTGTCTGCTCTGAGGGACACAGGGCAGAGTTGGGAACAGAAACATCTATTAAAAATGGTGGACTAAGCCTATATACTACCTCCATTCAGCTCCCACTTAAAAAAAAAAAAAGAAATCTAGGGAGGAAAGGAGCATAAAAACAAAAATGAAACTGTACAAAGATGATGTTTACATAAAAGCTTCACTCAGTATGATAATCTCCAGGTTCATCCATGTTGCTGCAAATGGCATTCTTTCACTCTTTTTTATGGCTGAGTAGTATTTCAGTGTATACATGTACCACATCTTCTTTATCCATTCCTCCATCAAGAGACATTTAGGTTGCCTTCACATCTTGACTACCATATGCAAATAGCACTGCAGTGAACACAGGAGTGCATATATCTTTCCAAATTACGGTTTTCTCCAGATAAATGCCCAGTTTTATGTATTCTGATACTTTAAGATAGATTTTTATATACAAGTAAATATATATTCACAACCTTAAGTCAAAAGTAATATGCTACTTATTTATCAATAAATCCTTCTGTCAAATAATTAATTTGAAGTAAATTTATCCACATGTACCACATATAAGGTGACACTAGTGGTAAAGAACCTACCTGCCAGTGCAAGAGATGTAAGAGACTGGGGTTCAGTTCCTGGGTGGGGAAGATTCCCTGGAGAAGGACATGGCAACCCACTCCAGTATTCTTGCCTGGAGAATCCCACAGACAGAGGACCGTGGTGGGCAATAGTCCACAGGGTTTCAAAGATTTGGACACGACTGAAATGACTTAGCACATACCACATACAAAGATGTCAAAATTTTTGTTTACATAACAGAGTCATTAGGATTGAATTATAAATGAACTTTGTAATCTAAGCTTAAATAATATATCTTCTAAATTAATACATTTTTACTTAAAACTATTTCTGTAGACTATCCATGTAATAAAAACAAAAAATTGAAGTTCTTAAATGGATTTGTCAAATTATAAGTAACTGTGAAAGGAATTCATAAGTCAAAGTATTCAAAAGACAGTGGTTTATAGGATTAATGTTGGGCATTCCAGAGACCTTGCCACTATGTGCTGGATGCCTTCTGAAAGCCCCTTAACAACACCAAAGTCTTTCTGTTTACCATTACAGTCATGTGCAGTCAGTCAGAATTGCATTCTGGTTAAACTCTCTAAGCTTCCATTTCTACATTCATAAAACGAGAGCTCCTTCCCAAGATTGTTAGTCCCAGTAAGTGAACGAAGTGGCTAACAGTGATTAGGCATATGATCAGCATTCAATAAACTAGAGATGCTTGTGTGTGTAACACTTACAATAGATATATCCCCAGAAGAAACACACTAATCCGAATTCTCATCATGGTCTAATTAACTGATATCACAACTTCCCTGAGAAGAAAGAAAACACAAAGTTAAAAGAACATACTACTCATGTAGTATCTTCTCAAAAGAGAAGATAGTTCTCAACAAGCTCAAAAGTGAAGACAAAACAAGGCAAAGACATACTCTTGCCTAAAGACTATTTAGGATATTGCACTTGCCCCTGTCTGAAATAACATGCGCCTGAAGACCTCATACCCTGAAAGCAGTCAGATAGAGGAAGACAAAAGAAGGAAAGACTGAATCAGAACCAACATCCAGAAGGTTGCTACCATGTAACCAAACACAATCACGAACTAAAACACAATTAACCACAATCACAGAGCCACAACATGGCAGCAGCTGAGAGGGACCCAGGAGCCCTCCTAAGGAGCTCCAACACTGTTCAAAAGGCAAAATAAAGAGCCCAGGTGATCTGCCCAAGGTCACACCTGATTAGAGGCAGAAGCTAAATGAATTAGAACTTCCAGTTCATCACTCTTTCCTATTTAATAAAAGAAAAAAGTTTATGTGTAGGCATGGAGGAAGCAGGCCGTGGTGTGGGACAGCTTCCAGAGTATACAAAGAAAAGGTTGCTAACCCTGCAAACAGCATGTACTTGGCTGGTAATAAGGGCCAAGGTTGACAAGGCAGAAAGTCTTTCCCCTAAGAATGAAAACATTCTACGCTCCTTCTCCTACAGGATGCAGAGTAAGACAGCCCTGCTTTCTAAAATGACCACTGCTTTCAGATATGTTTTCCACATACCCTTCAGAATAGAAATCAGCCCAGATCCCTTCCTCGGAAGAGTTAAGCACAGAAGCATCACTTGAATGGAGCAAGCAGCTTGCAGAATGGCTGCAATGAGTTGGTTCCCTCATAAATAGATTGAACATTATCGCTCTGCTTCAAAGGAACTCGGTCCCGTGAATGGAATGGTATATTATAACTGGCATAAAATAGGCCACCACTTTAGTTACAACACAGGATTGTCCAAATAAACAAGCATTAATCACGCACATTATGTGGAGCATAATGCTTCAGAGAGCTTCTGCAAACAGCTCCAAATGAACTCGACCAAATTACACCATCTGACAGCTGTTCTGTGACCTGTGGGAAATGAGTTGGTGGTCTCAGTCCAGTTCCTAGTAGACAGGTGTCCAAAGCACAAAAACTACCCTCACAATTGGGCCTAATTAGCAACCTGGTTGTTGCAGCCGCAGTAAAACCTGGAGCCCATAGCTGCGCCATGTTGTCGGAGGCCCAGCTCGACATCGGGTGGCACACGCCGATGGCTTAGTGCAGGAGCGCTAGCATGGCGCCTGCACACAATGTCATTGCTTCAGGAGAAACAGAACTGGGTCCAGGACTGGCTCTCTGCCTCTCACCTGACTCCCCCAAGCGGAAGATGTCAGAGACGGGGCACTGCTTTAATCCAGGGAATGAACATGTTTGTAACACTTAAGGGTTACGAACTCGCAGCTTTCATGAGAGCAGTAAACATCTATCACACCAAAACTCAGATTTCACTGGATTCCCAACCATTCCTCCAAATCTTTCCCTTCACCTCATTGCCTTCATTGAATCCGGCCTGCTTCTGAGGACACAGTGTCCCCTGCAGCCCTCCCAAACGTGCCATTGTTGGTCTCCAAGGAGAACACAGTTCAGCACCAGGGATGGGGAAGGGTTCTCCTCGTTCCTGGATGTCACTTCCAAAGCCACTTCTTCCCAAACCTTGCAAACTCTGACACCCAAGGCATTCAGCTCTACCCCTACCAATTGGCCTTCTAGGCAGTCCTCTTGTTCAGAAGCTTAGAGCCTTCCTCTCTGAACCTCTCTTCGGAAATCATCAATGGTGGTTTCAACACGCACTTGGGTGAACCACAGACACTCTGGCTCCTCAGCCACACACTCCCATAGTTGTTCTCCAGGCTTTGTTATTACCAGATAGGGCACCACCTCTAGAAGTCAAGATTTAAATAGTACTCTCTTGGACCACAACCGGTCACTTCTAGCTCCTTCTGTTACAGTGGCCTTTTCCACGACTCTTCCAGAGCATGCAGACCAATCTGCTGACCCACACCTTTCTCACTGTTCTTTGACTCCCCCTCCTTGCTCTTCTCTCATGTCATTGGTGCCTCTCTTATCGGCACCTCACATTCCCTCATTCTTTTCATCCAATCTAACATCAAGTCTTGTCAACTTTATCTTCGCACTATATTCACTCATTCATTTCTTACTCACCATTCTATCCCAGCTTCTGGCTCAAAATATAGACTCAATATAATATTATAAATCAACTATACTTCAATAAAGCATGTTTCCAGAACAACAAAAGGATTGATTCCATTTATATACCATTTTAGAAAATACTTGGGCTTCCCTGGTAGCTCAGATGGTAAAGAATCTGCCTGCAATGCAGGAGACCTCAGTTCAATCCCCGGGTTGGGAAGGTCCCCCGAAAGGAAACCCACTCCACTATTCCTGCCTGGAGAATCCCCATGGACAGAGGAGCCTGGCGGGCTACAGTCCATGGGGTCACAAAGAGTTGGACGTGACTGAGTGACTTTCAGTTTCACTTCTAGAAAATACAAAATTACAGTACAGAAATTAACTACCAGAGTCTGGGAGAAGTGGTATAGCACTTACTACACAAAAGGCACAAAGAAATTTTTGAGAAAGATGGAAATATTGTACATATCTTAAATGTATTATACAACTGTATATTTGTTAAAACTCATCAAACTATACATCTAAAGGGTGAATTTTACTGTAAACTCTCTAAAATCTATTTTTTTTTACAATTCATTAGTTTTATATTTCCATAATAAAAACATGTTTAAAAAGAATGCCAGTATCATGCAAATGCTCCTCAGCTTCTATTTGTAACAAAGCATATACTTAGACTGCAAATGCAAGGATGCAAGGCAAAACAAGGCACAGACTGGGAGCATATGTTTCCAAAACACATTCTGATGAAAGACTTGTGCTAGAATATTATACATAAAGAACTCGAGTATGACAGACATATGTTTCATATGTCATCCATGTTTCATAAGTACACACATATATGTATATATGTATATGAAATCTTAAATGTTGCCCTAATGAATTTTCATGGAGCAAGAAGTCTACCAGAAAGCTTTTGCTAAACTGAGATTTTAGTTTCAATAGCCTCTTTCTACATACAATAATTCATGATATCCCAAATAATTCCAAGCTTACCCCCAGTCCTTATTCAAGAACTAGTAGAGAAAACCTTTCATTTTCATAAAATTTTTATAAAATTCATTTGGATTCCAAATCATCTTGAGGTATACGAAAAAAGGAAAAGAAGGATATAGAGTTCATTAATTTGCAATCTGCCCCCAAATTTCCACACCCAGAATGACACCTTATATACAAGAGCTACTTGGTTACTTGCATTTTTCCTAAAAACATGAATCCTATTGGGCATATAGAGGCAAGTCATAGAGCAAATCTGAGAAATACACTGTTATTAATATGCTCTGAAGAATTAAGTCTGATAAACATGTGCTTGTATCAAAAGGTGCCCACTTTCTTGAAGACATATGTAGTATCTGTAAATTTATCTTAGTGCAAAATCATGTAACTGTGTCAGTGTAAATAATATCATGCCCTTTCATAATGTTATGAAACTGTCTGCAAGATTACCAGGGCCATCACATACAGCTGTGTCGGTTGCATATTCAACAAAAGCATGCAGCCTAGGGGGTGACGATGTGCTTTGAAATCCAGTCCTTACTCTGCTGCAAACCTTGTGTCATCACTGATGGGAAGTGACACCTCTTTTCCTAATTATCCTCCTAAATAGGAACCTTTATATAATTTGTGAACTCCGAGTATACACCTTTTTTTTAACACACACAAAGATACCATGAATACTTGAAGAGGTCCTAAGGACCATTCTCTATCTTAAAAAAAAAAAATCTCAGAATAACCACTCATGCTAAAAATTAAATACTCCAAGTTCTTCTCCATTCTTTCAATATATCATATATAGAATATCTCTGAAAAACATAGGTGGAAGGGAATATTAATTTTGCTTTAAAAAATGACTGAATTTAAATTGCCATGTACATAATCTATATCATTCCAGTCACTAGCTAATAAACAAACAAAAATCCCTCTAATACATACAAAATTCAATTCTTGTATAAGATTTTCCTATCTTCCCTAAGGATGGTCAATTTTTATTGCTCTCACTGAGCTGTGAAAACCTGATCATCCTGTGTATACAGCAAAAAAAAGTCTAAAAATAACAAAAGAAGATCATATAGAGAATTCACAGCCAATTGTAATTGACAGTATATTTTGCTTAGGGATACCAGATAAAAATATTCTAAACATATGCCACAACTCTCATCCTGCCTTCAGCAACCATGACAATAACTTCTAAAATCTTTTCTTCCTGATGCATCTATAAACAATTAGCATCTCTTTGTTAAACACTAATTGCTCTTCTTACACAGCTGTGCCACTGTACAGCTCAAGAAAGAGGGCCTGTGTTAAGACAGTTATTAATAAAATAGTGCCATAACAAAATGAAGGGGCCTAGGGAGTTCAGGAAAAACTGGTCTCCCTAACATCCTTGGGAAACTCAAACCATAGACTACATCTTAAATGCTGAGTTTCTCTTTGATATAAATCCTTAAATAGAAATATAAATATAAATCTTAAATATAAATCATTTTCTCTTAAATATAAGTCCATACTGGGAGACACAAGAACACAGAGATTGACCTCCTACACTGTTTGTGGGAATATAAACTGATGCAGCCAACATGGAAAACAGTATGGAGTTTCCTTAAAAACTGAAAATAAGAGTTGCCATATGAGCCAGCAATCCCACTCCTGGGAATATATATATATATCCAGACAAAACTATAATTCAAAAAGATACATGCACCCCAATGCTCACTGTAGCATTATTTACCATAGCCAAGATATGGAAACAATCTAAATGTCCATCAACAGGTGACTGGATAAAGATGTGGTACATTTATATAATGGAATACTACTTAGCCATCAAAAAGAATAAAATAATGCCATTTGCAACAACATGGATACAACTAGAGATTATCATACTAAATGCAGGAAGCCAAAAGAGAAAGACAAATACCATATCATATCAATCACTTATATGTGGAATCTAAAATACAACACAAATGAACTTACATAAGAAACAGAAACAGACTCACAGACATAAAGAACAGACTTGTGGTGGCCAAGGGGGAGGAGATGTGGGATAGGTTGGGAGTTTGGGATTAGCAGGTGTAAACTATTAAATATAGAATAGATAAGCAACAAGGCCCTACTGTACAACACAGGGAACTATATTCTATATCCTGTGATAAGTTATAAAGGAAAAGAATATTAAAAGAATGTATAAACATGTATAACTGAATCACTTTGCTGTATAGCAGAAATTAATACAACATTGTAAATCAACTATACTTCACTAAAATAAATTTTAAAAAAAAGAATGTAGACGTTGAGAACATGGCCTTTTGAGTTTGATTACATGGGTTTGAATTCCATTCCAGCTTTTCAACTGATAGCACTGTGACTGGTGCACATTACCTAACTTTTCTGGGTTTCAGTTTCCTTATCTGCAAAATGAGGCTAGTGAAAATTCATAACACTTTGAGGATTACATCCTAACACCCGTAAAGAGTTCAGAAAAGTGCCTTGCGTATAGTAAATGCTCAGTATATATTAGATAAACAATATGTCACTATTTTTTAATTTTGGGGGGGCTGCAAGGGCTTTCTCTAGTTGCAGCAAGCAGAGGTTACTCTCTAGTTGCAGTGCATGGACTTGTCATTGCTGTGGTGTCTTCTCTTGTTGCAGAGCATAGGCTCTAGCTGTACAGGCTTCAGTAGTTGCAGCCTGTAGGCTCTGTAGCTGTGGCTGGAGGGCTTAATTGCCCTACGGCAGGTGGAATCTTCCCAGAACAGGGATCAAACTCGTGTCCCCTGCACTGGCAGGTGGATTCTTAACCACTGGACTACCAGAGAAGTCCTGTTTGCTATTATTTATTGATGTATACCTTTCCCCACCAATTTGATTTTTTATTTTGTTTGCTTTTCAAATTTTTTAACTCACACTTGCAATCTACCCACATCCTCAGTTACTGACAAAGCTGAGGACCAATTTTAAAGTCCACACAAACTACACATTAGTATTTCAATATCACAATGGCTAAAGCAAAAGAATTGGAGGAGGGGAATAGTTGCTAAGGGCTAGCAAAATTCATTGAAAATCTCAAGTCAGTTCTAAATCTTAAGAGTTTTTCACCCTTCAAAGTGATAACAATACATAATGACAACATTTCCATCCCTTTCTACTTGAGAAACTCCAAAAACTGTTTGTCCCAGAAATATCTTGACATGTTAGAAGTTTTCAGCTTCAGGAAATGAAATGTTCTACAGCAGAGGATTGAGATATCTGCAAATCTGACATGAAATCACTTCACTTAGCATAGAAGAGAAATACTCTTAAAGAAGAAAAGCCTGAGATGAAGCCCCTGTATATTTTAACCCGCATTTAGTCTCCGTCTGTATGTCCCTAAATCATAAAACTTATTTGGTAAATTCAGTAACCAACAATACAATTTCCACACTGAATCACTCAAGCTATCTCTGTGTGCTACTAACTAAATCCCCGACCAATAGTGGATTAACAGGAAATATATTTAATTTTTCACAGAAAGACTGTAAGTAGGTCGCTTATTCCTTCCTCACTTTCTGCCATCCTCAGCAGGCATATCCATCCTCAGGTTTGCTGCCTCATTGCCACAAAGTGGCTGCCTCCACTCCAAATCATGTACTCACACGTGTGCTAAGTCGCTTCAGGCATGTCCAACTCTCTACAACCCTATGGACTGCAGCCTGCCAGGCTCCTCTGTCCATAGGATTCTCCAGGCAAAAATACTGGATTGGGTTGCCATTTCCTCCCCCAGGGGATCTTCCTGGACCAGGGATCAAACTTGCATCTCTTAGTCTCCTGCACTGGCAGGCAGTTTCTTTACCACTAGTGCCACCTGGGAAGCCCGCAAAGTGGCATATTCCAAAAAAGGAGAGAGAAGAAGGAGCTGCCCCTTTGGCATTGCTCTATCTTTTCAAGTAACACCCCTCACCTCAGCCCAACAGATTTGACCAGAACTGCATCATATGGCCACTCTCTGCAGCAAGGAAATGTGGGAAAGTAAATTCCTGGTATTCTGTCTTTTTCATGAGAAGAGGTAAAGAAAACTGGCTATTGAATGGGCAACAGCAGCATCTTCCACACGTACCCATAATGTTCTTTCCCTGATTTTCCTTCTAGAAAATTCTTTATCATCCTTGAGGGTTTATTCCTTAGTCATCTGACACTTCTATATACATGTGTCCATAAATGTGTCCCACATTGCACTGTGATTGTCATTAGTGCTGTTTCCCTACCACATGGGGAGCTTCTGGAATGGGAAACATATATGGTAACTACTGTAAACCACATGTCTATGAGAATATGGTGGAAAAAATAATTAGATGCAATTATTTAAACTATGATGATAAACCCAGTCCCAAATGATCATACATATATTGTGCTAGATTAAGCAGTATATAAAATCACCAAATATTCTCTGAAAGACTTGAAAGAAACTAGATGTAGTTTAGTTAGATTGTGTTGATCACCTAGGTAATTAGTGGGAGTGGATGGAAGAGACTAGCTATGATTCACAGGTTGTTGGAGGTGGGTAGTGAGTACAAAGGGATTCATTATAATATTCTATTTACTTTTTTGTATGTTTGAAATCACCTACAGTGAAATATTTTTAAATGCTTTCCTAATTCAAAATATTAGGAAATTTTAAAGAAACAGCAACAATTTAACTAGCTGGCTTGGTTCACTAATACCTAGTTTCTATATATAGTATGTGTGATACCATATTGATTATGGCTTAGGGCCCTGGTAATGCCCACGACACAGAGTAAAAGAATCCGCCTGCCAATGCAGGAGACATGGTACACTTAGGTTCGATTCCTGAGTCAGTAAGATCCCCTGGAGGAAGAAATGGCACCCACTCCAGTATTCTTGCCTGGAAAAATCTAATGGACAGAAGAGCCTGGCAGGCTACTATCCAGGGGGTTGCAAAGAGTTGAACATAACTGAGCAGACATACATGCATACCTAGTTCACTAAGAATAGAAATCAGACAAGACTGGGCAAGACAAGGTGCTACATGGAATTTGCACAGCAGCCTATAAGTAGAAATTTATTCCATTACAGTTACAGAGGCTTAAAGTCCAAAATCAAGGTGTCAGCTGGTCTGGTTTCTCCTGAAGCCTGCCCCCTTAGCTTGAAGATGGTGCCTTCCTGCTATGTTCTCGCACTGTCTTTCCTCAGTGTGTGCATTCCTGACGTCTCTCCCTCTGTCCAAACTTCCTCCTCTAATAAAGACACCAGTCAGATGAGATGAAGGCTCACCCTAATGACCTCATTTTTACTTAATCATGTCTTCAAAGCTCTACCCCCTCATGGACACATTATGATGTTTTAGGGGTTGTGGCTTCAACCTATGGCTCTGAGGGGAACACAATCCAGCCCATAACAGCTCCCATACTCAGCAATCCTACGTCATGAACTAACATTCTGGGAATTTGTCTGACAAGTCAGCCTCACTCCACAAAGCTGGAAGAGCAAATAAGGCATTACAACAGGACAAGGGTGATGGAATGCTTCACTGCAATTAGCTCCCTACAGATTCCAGGCTTCCAAGAAATCAAACCAGGTCTAAAAGATATTCCACCTAGAAGAAAACAAGACTTCCATGGAGAAGGGTTGGAAAGGAAAGTCTCACAAATTGTGGCATACAGTTTTCCATCCAAACCCAATGAACCTGCCAGAACTTGGATAACAAATGTCTTTCTGTCTTTGCTTGAAGCACCTTATCCCATGCAGAGAATAGAGGCATGCAGACAAAATACATCTTTGCCTGCAACCTAGGCTGCAAATAGTCAATACAAACCCCTCTGTGTACCATCTGCATTAACAGAGAGAGACGCAGGACACTTCCTGCCATGAGAAACAACACAGCTTACCCTCCAGCACCCCACAAGCCCCCAAATGGCCCCCACACATGTTCTCTCCATCTGGATTCCCTGCCAACATCTTGTTCAAGGGTTCAGCCAGAACGAGCAGGCATTCTGTTCACAGGTGGTTTGGTTTGTCCCATTCCAAATGTTCTAGGCACCTAAACAAAACACAGCACTCTGTCCTCTCATACCCTCTCTCTCCCATCAGTCTGCCAATGAGAGACAAATCATGGTGGTTTAATTAAGGTGGCACTGTTTTGCCACCTTAAATAAGGTTACATTTCCCAGGACACACTCCCCAAAGTCCCCCAATCCTCTATCTTTTATAACAACTTACTTTACTCCAAGGTCTTGGCTAAGCTGGCATCACTGTCGGCTACAAACCAACTGAAGCCTGTCAGACCTGCTTTGTGCTTTACCTTCGCACATCAACTGAAATGTGAGCAACACTTCTCTGAAACAACAATGCACAAGTTTGTACATCCATGTAACGACCTGTCCGGCCTTGTTCAATACCTGCTTTCAGATATACTAATTCTTAGATTTTCCCTTAGCAGCACTTATTGCCACCAAAGGATTCTTGGTCCTGCATTCATCACGCTGACATAATAAGCTACACATTCTCCCTTTATAAGGCCACTGGCACTCCTGTAGCCAATAAGATCCCCACCATTTTGAATTCCCACATTCCCCCCAAACTCCTAGTCCAAAATGATGCCACCAAGTAATATCTTTTTAATAAAGTACTTTTTTTTTGACGGTGCCACTCAACTTGCAGGATCTTAGTTACCCAAAGCACAGAGTCCTAACCACTGGACCACCAGGGAATTCCCCCACCAAGTAATATCTTGAAAAAGCTAATATGCAAGGGAAATATGCAATATACACTGGAAAAAAGACTAGAGCAGAGGGTCTCCAGGACACATGGGGAAAAGGAAGAGACCTGAAGGCTGCAATACTGGAGAAAGCCACAAATAGCCCAGAAGTTCTAATGAGGGGAGAAAAGAAAGAGTTCTATGGGAGAGACAATGGGGTGATGAGCCTGGGAACCCTCCACAGAAGTGTGAGACAGAAGATGGCCTTATCCCCAACTTCCTCAACCACACTTTGCTCTCAGGACATTTCCCCTCATGCTGTCCAGATTTCAGCACAGAGGCCTGGACGTAAGGAACCTCAACTTTGACCGGGAGAGTAATCGGCCGAGGCAAAGGACACTGTGGGAAGCCACTACAAACCTTCAGTGAAACCATGGAAAAAGACCTGCACTTTGAAATCAGGCAAATTTGGTTTCCATCCCCGATTCTTCTACTTGGTATCTCTATAGATTTGGGCAAATTATTTGATTTCCCTGAACCTTCATGTTCTTACATGTAAAAGGGATAATGCTGCCAAAAGATTACTTAAAGGATGAAATGAGATATGTATTAGATAAAGTGCCTGCCACATTGTATGATTCAATAAATGTTTTCCCTTCTAGAAAGTCTCCTGAGAGCCAAGACAAAAAGGGAATAATTATGACATTCTTTCATTATCGAATAACCTGTTACTACCTAATGTCCTGTTACTATCTAATAACAAGAATATATCAGTATCTCAGAAGAGATAAACTTTCCTTTAATACTAGAACCCTGAGACAAATCGTTAGGTTAAAATGTATTAAACTAAGTAAGACATTTAGTTCTCCCATCTGCCACATTCCAATAACTATGGAGTTTTTAATAACTGTAGAATATAACCAAAAGCTCAGGGGGTTGGGGAAATGTAGCCATTTATCTTTTGCAGCCTTCTTTGGTTCTAAGTGTCAACACCATCAGTGTAATATAATGCACCGAAACTAAGATACGGTTCAGCTTACATCAAAATCCTATGTGACTTTCATAATTATCAACCATGGTTCTGAACTGTGGATACACAGTCCTCACCCCAATTCAAACAAATCAGAATCTCTGGAGGTTGGACCTAGGCATCAGTCTGTTCTAAATCTCTCTGGATAATTCTAATGTGCTGCCAGATTTGAGAACTTCTGGTCTACAATATCAGCAGAAAGATGGTCGTGGAAGTCCCTGGGAGGCAGAGAAGTCTGCTGCCACATGACACAGGGGCTGCCATGGAAGCAGGTTCCAAAACTAGAACCCAGTTCACAGCAGAAGAAGATTCAGAAGGACTTGGGCAAAAGGAGACATACCGAGAAGTTAACAGATCTACAGAAACACCTTTCTTGCTTTTTAATTTTACTGAAATAAATGCAAAAAGCTGGCTTAAACTCAACATTCAAAAAACTAACATCATGACTTCTGGTCCCATCACCTAATGGCATATAAATGGGGAAACAATGGAAACAGTGACAGATTGTATTTTCTTGGGATCCAAAATTAGTGCAGACAGCGACTGTAGCCATGAAATTAAAAGACACTTGCTCCTTGGAAGGAAAGCTATGACAAACCTAGACAGTATATTAAAAAGAAAAGACATCACTTTGCTGACAAAGGTTCATACAGGCAAAGCTATGATTTTTCCAGTAGTCATATGGATGTGAGAGTTGGATCATAAAGAAGGCTGAGCACTGAAGAATTTCTGCTTTCGAACTGTGGTGCTGGATAAGACTCTTGAGAGTTCCTTGGACTGCAAGGAGATCAAATCAGTCAATCTTTAAGGAAATCAATCCTGAATATTCATCGGAAGGACTGATGCTGAAGCTGAAGCTCCAATACGTTGGCCACCTGATGCGAAGAGCCAACTCACTAGAAAAGACCCTGATACTGGGAAAGATTGAAGGCAGGAGGAGAAGGGGGCAACAGGGGAAGACATGGTTAGATGGTATCACCAACTCAATGGACATGAGTTTGAGCAAACTCCAGGAGATGGTGAAGGACAGGGAAGCCAGGTGGGGTCACAGACTCAGACACGACTTAGTGACTGAACAAGAAGAGTTAATTTATAATGTTGTATTAATTTCTGTAATATATTTATATATTGCTTTTTATGTTTTTATATATATTTTGTATATTTTTATATATATTTTATAATGTGTTTTATAGGTTTTATTATATTTATAATGTGCTAATTTCTATAATATATACATTGTTTTTTGTTTTATATATTTTATATACATATTATATATAGTATATATTTATGTTTTTATATATTTTATATATATTTTTGGGGGGTTTTATATATTATGGTTTTATATATATGTATGTATATAGTTTTTCTGGGCTTCCCTGGTAGCTCAGATGGTAAAAATCGCCTGAGAAGCAGGAGACCCGGATTCAATCCCTGAGTTGGGAAGGTCCCCTAGAGAAGGGAGTGGCTACCCACTATAGTATTCTTGCCTGGAGAATCCTATGGACAGAGGAACCTGGTAGGCTGTAGTCCATGGGGTCACAAAGAGTCAGACACAACTGAGTGACTACCACTTGCTCACTCATATTATTTTTCATGTTTTCCCATTATGGTTTGTCATTGAATATTGACTATAGTTCCCTACGCTATACAGTAAGACTTTGTTGTTTATCAATTCTATAAATAATAGTTTGTATCTACTAATCCCAAACTCCCCATCCATCCTTCCTTCCCTCACTGCCCCTCCCCTTTAGCAGCCACAAGTCCATTCTCTGTGTCTGTGAGTCTGCAAAAACACCTTTCAAATTTTATAACTGATACTCTGTTTAATGCTAAAAGAAAAGGCAAAATAATTTAACTAATGAAAATAATTTAAGTATCTCTTAATAGAGAAATTGGTAAATTATATTCTATAGAAGTTTAAAAATACAGGAATTAGGTCTTTATGTGTTAACATGGATAAATCTTGAAAAGATGCTGACTTAAAGAAAACTGTTGAATAATACACACATTATAATACCACTTAAGGAAAATTTTAAACAGAAAACAATATTATATATTATTTTACATATATAACATATATAGCATAAGTATAAAAGTACAGACCTGACAGGTAAATAGGATAATGATTACTTCTTGGGCAGAAAGACACTAGGAAAATTGAACAATTTTCATCATAATACATAAACTTCAACTGGATATTTGTTCAAGGTGAGGGACAGATATTAGCCATAAAAGACATTCTTGGAAAAACTAGGGAAAGTTTAATATGGGCTGAATGCTAGATAATTTTATCACATTACTGTTAATTTTTCGAGATGATGTTTTTATTACTTATGTAGACAATAAATCTTAATAATAAATCTAACATGATGCATACTAAAGTTGAATGTCTGTGACTTACTTTCAAATGGTATAGCAAGATAAATGTGTATATATATACGCACACATACACTCAACAGATAAAATTGCCCTAGGGCTTGGTAAACTAAAAAGAGTTGAGAAGTCCCTATGCGGCTGCCTGAAATAACTACTACAATGGTTGTTTCTCAGAGATCTGCAGATGAATGTTGATGTTTCCAGACCCAAATCCCCAGTAGCAGAGGGAAGGCCAGAAACCCCAGGCTCATTTCTCTAGTTGAGCCTACGCTTGGATGATTTCTACTACCTGCAGGACCAATCTGTCTGCTCAGCACACTCTGCTGTCTGCCATTAGAGCTCCAATTAACACACAGGGCAATTTTCTGTTTATTTGTCTCTCTCCCCCACCAGTCCGGGAACTTCCTGAGGACAGGCACCATGTCTGTCTTTTTGCTGTTGTCCTTCTGGCACCTAACATAATGCCTGGCACATAGTAAGTATCTAATAAATAATTTAATTAATCTTCTTCCAAGATGAGGACGCCCCATCTCTTCTCCTTGTCCACCCATCCACACCACAAGATACAACAGATTCCATAAATGTGCCCCTTAGAGTTCATTTCTGATCAACAAATGCTTGTCAAAGTGCTGGGTACACTGGTGAAGCTGCCACAATCCCTGGGTCTACCCAATAGCTACTTTAAAAAGTGTTTATTTGCAGCTATAGAAAATGTTCGCCTGTGATTTGATTAACCTATATATTCTTTACTCTCCTGCCCATCCAAAGCATATACTCTCTCTGAAGTCCTAAGGTCAGCGTTAGGCAGACACAATCCTCTGCTCATTTACGCATATAAATTAATTGGATTCAGGAACTCTTTTCTTTAATATGTATTTATTTGGCTGCACTTGGTCTTCGTTCCGGCATTCAGGATCTTTACTCGCAGCATACCAACTCTTAGTTGTGGCATGTGGGTTCTAGTTCCCTGACAGGGGATCAAACCCATTGGGAGCTCAGAGTCTTAGTTCTGCATTGGGAGCTGAGTTTTAGCCACTGGACCACCAAGGATGTCCCCAGGAACTCATTATACCATAAAGAGTGAGTTATAAACTGAGTAACCAGACATTTTTCCCTTGTAATGACATAATGCCTGGTGCTTGTATCCTCATTTAGTCTTCATGGTCAAATACATAGACTGTAGATACTCACAATGTAAGTACACATACTTCATTCAAAAGGTTACCTGGAATACCCACAGTTGGTTAGCCAGGGGCACTCTCAGTCCCTTACACTGGCTAAGAGAGTATCCAGAAAGGCCAGTCTGGCCGACCAGAATGGTATTACCAGGGAACAGATGAAATATGGGAGAAGAAAGAGATGAAATATGTCAATAATGAAATTCCCCTAAAAATCAGCAGGTGAGGAAACAGAAGAGCAATATTTCAGCAAGTAAATATGATTTTCCAGAAACAGGGAGAAAAGAAACAATAGAGGAAGCAAAAAAGGACTGAGCGCTGAAAAAACTGATGCTTTTGACCTGTGGTATGATAATATATTAAAAAGCAGAGACATTACTTTGCCAACAAAGGTCCGTCTAGTCAAGGCTATGGTTTTTCCCGTGGTCATGTATGGATGTGAGAGTTGGACTGTGAAGAAAGCTGATCGCCAAAGAATTGATGCTTTTGAACTGTGGTGTTGGAGAAGACTCTTGAGAGACCCTTGTACCACAAGGAGATCCAACCAGTCCATTCTAAGGGAGATTAATCCTGGGTGTTCATTGGAAGGACCGATGCTAAAGCTGAAACTCCAATACTTTGGCCACCTCATGCGACAAGTTGACTCACTGGAAAAGACTCTGATGCTGGGAAAGGTTGGGGGCGGGAGGAGAAGGGGACGACCGAGAATGAGATGGCTGGATGGCATCACCGACTCTTTGGACATGAGTTTGAGTGAACTCCAGGAGTTGGTGATGGACAGGGAGGCCTGGCGTGCTGTGATTCATGGGGTCGCGGAGAGTCGGACACAACTGAGTGACTGAACTGAACTGAACTGATTGGAGAATACTCTTGAGAGTCCCTTGGACTGCAGGGAGATCCAACCAGTCCATCCTAAAGGAAATCAGTCCTGAATATTCATTGGAAGAACTGATGCTGAAACTGAAACTCTAATACTTTGGCCACCTGATGCGAAGAACTGACTCATTGGAAAAGATCCTGATGCTGGGAAGGATTGGGGGCAGGAGGAGAAGGGGACGACAGAGGACAAGATGGTTGGATGGCATCACTGACTCGATGGACATGAGTTTGAGTAGGCTGCAGGAGTTGGTGATGGACATGGAAGCCTGGCATGCTGCAGTCCATGGGGTCGCAAAGAGCTGGACACAACTGAACAACTGAACTGATCAACAAAACAAGCAGGTCAAAAACACTGCTTTGAAAGACATGTCAATAGGTGCAGGAGGTTGATAACCCAGGCCTTCCTACCTAACTCAAACCTTCCTCCATAAAACAATCAAGGTGTGAGTAGAACTTTTGTCAGTTGCATTATTTATGAATGTATGAGAGGAACTTACTATTTGTTGTTGTTCAGTCATGTCCGACTCTTGGCAACCGCTTGGACTATAGCACACCAGGCTTCCCAGTCCTTCATGTCCCTCAGAGTTTGCCCAAATTCATGTCCATCCAACCCTTTCCTCCTCTGTTGCCCCCTTCTCCTTCTACTCTCAATCTTTCCCACCATCAGGGGCTTTTACTGCTTAAAATAGCCTTTTTGGTAAACTATGATTTTTTAATAACAATCACTCAACAGTTTATTTTCCATGCTGACACACTTTTGTCAATTCATTATGCTGGAACTCTAGAATACCTGTAATTTCCCTATGCTCTCTGAATTTGCAAAAAAATATAAAAATTCTTACCAGAAACCCTGAATTTTTTTGAAATTTTATTTTGGTTATTTGAACTAAGGAAACTGAAATTATTTAATCCATTTCTTAAGCCACTAAGCTGCAAATAAACCGTCTTAAAAGTTAGAAAGATATAATGTTTTTCATTTTTTAAAAATTGCCCAATTAACATAAATACCAGATACAACCTATGATTTCCAATAAGTCTTCATAGAAATGCACTAGATATAGTGTATTTACTATCTCTACCTCCTGAAAATACTTTGAATCTCTTACTTTTATGTTTTTAATTAATATTATAGTCTACTTCCCTCAGGAAATAACTTTTGAAATATAAAAGCAATTACATCTGCTAGATTAAAAAAAACCAAGAAAGTAGGGGTTTTTTTTTAATTTTAAAAAGAGACTTTTGAACATAAGCTACAGCAGCAAAAAAAAAAAAAAAGAAGAATTAAAAAAAAAAATAGCCTCATAGATATCAGCCTTCAGGAAAGTTCCTCTGTAGCAACCTGTGGCCTGCCCACGAACCTTAATTAGTTTGAGAGATCATGATATAGAGCCTCTTCAAACTGGATAGGAGTGGTAGCTCTCTGTGGAGAAATAGAGCAAGCTTTTGTAGCAGGTAATTTAAGGAGCAGCAACAGGCTAATATGTAGACAAGAGAGGCTGTAGCATGTGGTGTGGTTCTCAGCAGAGCAGCAGGCCTCTAATGAGGCTGGGTAGTGGATAGCAGCTGGTAAACTTGGGGCTCAAAATAGGAGGCTCTGAAGGCCTTTATTTGCTAACAAAAGACTGCAAATTGCTCAAAGGCCTGAGTAGGCAATGAGAACATGTTCATATGGTGAGCCGGTATATAAATTTTCAAAACAAATTTTACAATATATAAATTTACATTGCAATGAGAACCAGAAGAGTTCCATGATTGGAAACATTTTGGTAAGAATAGGTACCAAAATTGGCTATTAAATTTTGTATAAGAAAATCACCACCTGCTCTTCTGTTCATTCTGGGACACCCAGACAAAAATGCATACAGTGTGTGTTGTAACTGTTCGTGTCACCATGCTGTACACTCGGTCCGCTACCTCAGACGAACGACAGTGGGAGTACAGTGTGGTTTACACAGCATTACAGAAATCAATGGAATGTCTGCATGACGGAATAACTTCTCTGCTACCCAATGATAAATTAATAACGTGACAACTCATAAACCACAAGAAAAAGCTCAAATATCTTGTGAAAAGAGCAGAGCAGGTGACCTCGACTGACCCAGATCTAAATGACTGACCCTAAATAGGTTCCCATGGATCCTCCTCACAGTTTTTGAATGGCGAGCACTGACTTCAGCAGTTCTGCTGCCAGGCAGGGACAACGAGGGATTTCCAAAGGAAAGCCATTCCCAGGAATGCTAAATATGCTATTTGGCTAAATACTGAATTTTGTCACTTGTCATTTCCTAGGACCGCTCTGAGAAATCTCTAAAGCTTGTTTCTACAATTCTATATTTCTGGAGAAAACTTTTTTAAATTATAAAGAAAAAGCCCCAGCAGAAGTAGGAATCCTTCTGTGTGTGTCCTTTGAAGTAAAAAGAGGGCACTTCTTGCCTCCATTACAGACCCAAAGCAAAAAAGACTCCTACTTAAAAACACTGCCACAGGTCATGCTTCCCTGTTCTCTTAAAATAATCTGAACCACTCATTAAGTGCAGATAAACTCCCTTAGCAATTTCTACACAGGTCCTCATGGCAGGACTTTATCGTTCTGTGGACATTTCTGGACCCCTAATCGTTGTAACTCCATGATGACTAACTGGTGATTATTTTTGACTCACATTTTCCCCATCTTCCCTACATGTAATGCTTTATGGTGTTTTCCCAATCCTTCATCTGTAACCTGTCTCACATTTGTATCCATGTTTTCTGACCGCACCACCTCAGCTCTGGAGATGGAGTCCCCATCTTGTCCCCAGCTTGTCAATGCTGTTCTGCCCTCCACCACCTCAAACCTTCTGCTCTGGTCTACTGTGTCACTCCTTGGCTAAGGCCTTGTGGGAACAGCTTATTTCTGAAGGAGCTATGTATTGTGGAAGCCTTTTCCCAACCATCCTTGAGTTCACACTTGCCATTTCCTAGTGGGCACTGTTTCCCAAGGAACCCTCTGCTTCCTCGTGTAGGTATAACCTACCTGCCTCACTCCATCTCCATACCATCAGAATCTTTTCCAATGAGTCAGCTCTTTGCATGACGTGGCCAGAGTATTAGGGCTTCAGCTTCAGCATCAGTCCTTCCAATGAATACTCAGGTTTGATTTCCTTTAGGATTGACTGGTTTAATCTCCTTGCACATCCTATGTCAGATACATTTTTTTTGGCCATGCCACACAACTTGCAGGATTTTCATTTCCCCACCATGGATTGAACCCGGGCCCTGGGCAGTGAAAGTGCAGCGTTCTAACCACTGGACAGCCAGGTAATTCCCTCAGATTCAATTTTTAAAGTTTCTTCCTTCATTTGGGATGATTCCTGCACAGCCTCTATCCATTAGAGAAGATAACTACATTGACCAAACAATGAAAATTTTTTCACCTCACCCAATATACATCCACTAGCTCAACCAGTCTCTCTCCCCTCCCCCTCAACTATGCAATTCATTAAACCTTATTCATTGTTCACAATGAATATTGTATGTAACAGCCTCATTGGAAGGTGTCTCATCATTCACTGGTGAATAGGATAAGTATTCCCATCAACAGAAAACATGAGCAATAATTGGCTTCAGGGAAGAGAGCAGGATGTGTAGGTTCACCCTTTTCCTGCTCACACTCTATACTCCCTTCCAGCTAGATGGTGGTGTCCATAATAGACCAGGAGGAGGAAGAATCCTGAGATGCAAGGACAGTTTACTTCTCTAAATAGTGTACACAGCAAACTGCTCTTTCCAGCCAGGAATTTTTTCCTGTTTTCATTCATCATGGCCCCTAAGCACACAAATTTTTGTTTATAATTCATGCCATTGTAAAACTGGTAACTCCTTGTTTCTGATCTGCTTCAGGAAATGGTCACAGAAGCGGAGCTAGAAGCTAGCGAGCCTGTCCTCGGCTGCCATCTCAAACCCAGCCCCCACCACCCACTCACGGTTGCACAGCCCTCTTCAAATCCTGATGAGCTGAGCCCATCAAAAGTCTCCAGTGTATGATCCTCATTCAATTACAAAATCTATTCGACGTTATTATAGATCATAATGAAAATACCCGCCTTGGGCTAGAGGAGTGGTCCAGTCGGAAGTGAGAGAATAGGAGCCACTCGGCAGGGGCCCAGCAGAGCACCAGGCAGCCAGGGTTGGTGGCCCTAGGGGTCAGTCATTTGTCACTGGGAGCTTCTGGCATCATTACCTAACCTCCTTAGATGCCATACTGCAGTTCCCCTCCTGACAGATGGAGCCCTTGGTTAAAATATTCTTGGGCTTTGGTAAAGAGTTCTGCCTGGTTTTCATATTAGCAATTTATCTTGATTCATAAAATGATCAGTCCTAAGACTGATTTTGCTCTGTGATAGTCTTTTATATGTCATATTTTACTAGGAAATCCTAACATGAATGATATGACCTTGGAGTTAATAATTTGTACCCCAGTGAGAAGGGAAAAAATTCAGCTGATGTCTTCTCTTGTGTATACAAGTGCTCAGACCACACCACTTCTATTTGAGAATAACATGCTAAGCATACTCTTACTCACATATTAGTCAGAATCCCCTACTGTGCATAACACAATTATAATTACCTTTATAATTTTTTCTTCCCATACTGAATAAAAAGCTCCTAGGGGGAAACAGGACAAGAATCAACTATTTCTTCATCAACATATGCAAAGCCCCTAAGATAACACCTGCCCATGAAAAAAGATGCTTGCTAAATAAATGGTTAAACCACATAAATGACATATTTAACTCAATCCTCATTTTCTACCATCAGGATATCTGTGTCCAGTATTTGATATAAGATAATGCCTTCCAGGTGTTCCTTAGCTTAATATCTAGTAGGATGAATCATCACCAGAAAATATTTATTGTTGCTGTTCATTCACTCAGTCATCTCCTACTCTTGTGACCCCCATGGACAGTAGTCCGCCAGGCTTCTCTGTCCATGGGAATTTCCAGGCAAGAATACTGGAGTGGTTTGCCATTTCCTTCTCCAGGGGGTCTTTCCGACCCAGCTTTCAAACCCAGTCTCCTGCATTGGCAGGTGATTCTTTACCACTGAGCCATTAGGGAAGCCTGAGCCATTAGGGAAGCCCACCAAGAAATATTCCTTATTTAAATACAGAGAAAAGCCAGGAAAATTCAAGGGAAATGGAAACTCTCCACATCCCCTCAACGTTCTGTATCGTGATCCAATATTGTTTTTCTCCTTGCTGCTCCTGGGTCTTGGTTGTTCCTACTGTTAGAGTCCGGAGTCGCCCTTCCCTCAAAGGAACAGAGGACACTCACGATAATGCAAGACACACAGCGAGGTTTATTTCCAGCTAGCTGGGGTCCAAGTGTCCGCCCGACGCAGCGGGTTACAATAAGGACCCCGAGCACTCAGAGCCAAGGGGTTAAAAAAAAAAAAAAACTTATATAGCATTTTCAAATCATGATATTTCTAAATTACCTAACTCACAGGAATTTTCTTTACACACACACACACAGCTGTGCATATCTCTCTCCTGGGGTCTTAAGGAGATAAGTTTATCAGACCTGTTTACCTAATTTTCAGTGTCGAAGCCGCCCACATTCTTGGTGTTTAAGATTAACTTGTCTCCCAGGTTTTATCTAGTTCTTCTTCCCTCAAGTCACATACTCAGTAAAAATGGTTTTTCCCGGCCTCTAAGATGGCCGTTCTTATGCTAACCCATTCTTACACTACAACTTTTCAGGAAGTAATCCGGTCTGAGTTGAGTGTGAACAGGATATGAAGATGTATCTTCATCCTTTCTTTGGCCTCCAAGTTTCCATTTTAGCAGTACCAAAGTACCTATGGTGTATACCTCCATCCTCCATGCCTCTGTCCTTCTCTCTTCTGCCTAGAAAACCTGCCCTCGGTACCAAGTCCCTTTTCATCCAGTTATTTCCTGTTTGTCCTTCAAGTCTCAGTTCAGGTCAGTTCCTCCAGGAAGCATCCCCTGAGTACTCTAAGTTAGGTATGGCAACCCTCCCTATACTTCCCATAAAACACTTGCTACCTCTATCATCACACATCACATTATATTAAAATGATGTACTTGCCTGTCTCCCCTAGATTACTCTTCTTAATTTCCACAGATCCTAACACAATGCTGAACAAAGAGTAGGTGTTTGATAAATGCATAATGAATTGATCAGCCCAATAACTTTTGCTTAGGAAGGCACAGAGATAAGGCAAGGGAACACCCATGGACAATACAATTAACATTTGTCTAGAGCAACAGCAGGGGCATGGGTAACAGTGAAACTGTGAAGAGGCAGGGCAAGGTCAAAAAGGTTCTGAAGGTACTGGGGGCAACAGGATTCCCTTTTTTTTTTTTTAACTTTATTTTTATCTATTTATTTGGCTGTGCCAGGTCTTAACTGCAGCCCGAGGGATCTTTGATCTTCATTGCAGCATGCAGGATCTTAGTTCGATCTTAGTTTCCTAACCAGGGGTCGAACCCAGGCTCTCTCAGTGAAATCATTGAGTCCTAAACACTGGACTACCAGCAAATTCCCTACAAAGTATTTCTTATCATGAAAAGAAATAGCCAAACCAGAAATTTTTTAATGTATTCTTTTTGAATACAAATTCCAGAAGATGTTAGGAAATAGGGGTAACCTGTAGGTTTCTGGGGTAAAAGAAATTTCAGAAACACTAAAGCAAATACAGAAAGCTTCTTCATTGAAGGACTTCTCAAAGTCATTATTATATTAATATTCATTGTAAATGTGTAGGAGGATAGTACCTTATGCAACATTTTATCAGCTTACACAAAAGCCCTTTTTGATGGCATATACTTTGGGAAACCTAGGCTGCATTTCTTGATAAGTGACTGGATATTCCTGAACCAGTTAGTTGATCAGTAGCTAGCAGTCCTTGATCTAAGTGGTAGACACCAGTCTCTGAAACCATAAGCTGGTTTCACAGCTGTTGGTCCCCTGAAATACACAATAACCCTGGGCATGGTCTGCTCCCAGCTTCCCAGAAATCCCACAAAGAAGTGGCAGATGCCAAGATGAATCAGTTACAATCAAGTGACCTGCATCCTCGGGCAGAAGAAGTGAGAAGTTAAGTAGTACAATCAGGCACACTAACGTGTCAACATTCCCAAGGAAATTTTAATAGATATCTAGTCACCCATCGTTCACAGGGCTTCCCTGGAGGCTCAGATTGGTAAAGAATCTGCCTGCAATGCAGGAGACGTGGGTTCGATCCCTGGGTTGGGAAGATCCCTTGGAGGAGGGCATGGCAACCCACTCCAGTATTCTTGCCTGGAGAATCCCATGGACAGAGGAGCCTGGCAAGCTACAGCCCACGGGGTAGCAAAAAGTTGGACAAGACTGAGCAACTAAGCACAGCACATCTTTCACTAGATTGAAATACCAAAGGAAAGCAAGACTACACCAGAACTTTAAACAGATCATCTAGTTTTTTTCAAAATGGAATTAAATTGAAATTACGGATCAAAAGTGGCCTAAGGAAAATCTAAAATTTACGGACACATAAATTAATTTGGAGGAAAGGAGTAAGGAAAACCAGCAGCACCTGAAAAATCACATCTAATTGCAGCACAGGTTGGAAAGTCAGCCAATGGGAGCTGGAGATAAAACTGTTAAGTGACAAATCACGGTGGACTCCCCTGACTTTCTGGGTCCTGCTTTACACAGAACCCCCTCATACTAAAAGCAGTCATTGTCAACTGATTGCACAGAAGCTGTCTCATGCTGTAGGGCAAGCTGGACTTGGGATGGAGCTACACCCAAAGGTGGCCATCTATTGACCAGCCACAGTGATGGCAGGCCAGGATAGGAAAGCTTACTCCCCTTTGTTTTCTCATCTTTCAGACTGAAAATCCCATCTTCTTAACAGAAGTGCCTCTCAGTTCAGTTCAGTTCAGTTCAGTTCAGTTCAGTTCAGTCACTCAGTCGTGTCTGACTCTCCGCAACCCCATGAATCACAGCACACCAGGCCTCCCTGTCCATCACCAACTCCCAGAGTTCACTCAAACTCATGTACACAGAGTCGGTGATGCCATTCAGCCATCTCATTCTCTGTCGTCCCCTTCTCCTCCCGCCCCCAAACTTTCCCAGCATCAGAGTCTTTTCTAGTGAGTCAACCCATCGCATGAGGTGGCCAAAGTATTGCAGTTTCAACTTTAGCATCAGTCCTTCCACTGAACACCCAGGATTGATCTCCTTTAGAATGGACTGGTTAGATCTCCTTGCAGTATAAGGGACTCTCAAGAGTCTTCTCCAGCACCACAGTTCAAAAGCATCGATTCTTCGGTGATCAGCTTTCTTCACAGTCCAACTCTCACATCCATACATGACCACGGGAAAAACCATAGCCTTGACTAGACGGACCTTTGTTGGCAAAGTAATGTCTCTGCTTTTTAATATACTATCAAGGTTGGTCATAACTTTCCTTCCAAGGAGTAAGCGTCTTTTAATTTCATGGCTGCAATCAGCATCTGCAGTGATTTTGGAGCCCAAAGAAATAAAGTCTGACACTGTTTCCACTGTTTTTCCATCTATTTCCCACGAAGTGATGGGACCAGATGCCATGATCTTTGTTTTCTGAATGTTGAGCTTCAAGCCAACCTTTTCACTCTCCTCTTTCACTTTCATCGAGAGGCTTTTGAGTTCCTCTTCACTTTCTGCCATAAGGGTAGTGTCATCTGCATATCTGAGGTTATTGATATTTCTCCCAGCAATCTTGATTCCAGCTTGTGCTTCTTAAAGCTATATGAACTGAAAGAATATAGGCATGAATGTATTAATAGAAAAAGATATGCTTGATTATACTATTTAAGCCTATTTCTCCTCAAAGTCTAGAGATTCCCAACCACTTCTATTGATTTCCTCTATTCAAAATATTCAGTTAATGCTATCTGCATAATAAAATTCTGTTTTCTCATTCCCCTTAATAAGGGGTTCAGTTCAGTCCAGTTCAGTCGCTCAGTCGTGTCTGACTCTTTGCGACCCCATGAATCACAGCACGCCAGGCCTCCCTGTCCATCACGAACTCCCAGAGTTCACTCAAACTCATGTCCACAGAGTCGGTGATGCCATCCAGCCATCTCATTCTCTGTCATCCCCTTCTCCTCCCGCCCCCAATCCTTCCCAGCATCAGAGTCTTTTTCAGTGAGTAAGGGGTTAGTACTTCAGCCACCTCATGCGATGAGTTGACTCACTGGAAAAGACTCTGATGCTGGGAAAGGTTGGGGGCGGGAGGAGAAGGGGACGACGGAGAATGAGATGGCTGGATGGCATCACCGACTCTGTGGACATGAGTTTGAGTGAACTTCGGGAGTTCGTGATGGACAGGGAGGCCTGGTGTGCTGTGATTCAAGGGGTCGCGGAGAGTCGGACATGACTGAGCAACTGAACTGAACTGAACTGAAGGGGTTAGTATCTTTTAAAAATGTGGAGTTGTAGAAAGAGATACATTTCACACCTATTATTCATGCAAGAGGGGAACATTCTAGCATCATTTGTTTTGTTTTTTTAATATTTATCTATTTGTTTGTTTATTGGGCTTCCCAGGTGGTGCCAGTGGTAAAGAATCTGCCTGCCAATGCAGGAGATGAAAGAGATTCAGGTTCAATCCCTGGGTTGGGAAGATCCCCTAAAGTAGGAGATAGTAACCCACTCCAGCATCCTTGCCTGGAAAATTCCATGAACAGAGGAGCCTGGTGGACTACAGTCTACAGAGTCACAAAGAGTCAGACACAACTGAGCAGCTGCGTACATATTTGTTTATTTATTGGCTGCACCAGGTCTTAGTTGAGGCATGCAGGATCTTTAGTTGCAGATGTAGGATCTAGTTCCCTGACCAGGAATCAAACCTGGGCCCCTAGCATTGGGAGCATAAAGTCTTAGCCACTGGACCACCAAGGAAATTCCTGGTTTCTTATTTATTCTAAAAAACAGATAAACTTTTCAAACTCAATCTCCCAAAGGTTTCAGATGTAACCATTGATTTCAATTTTCTTCTATCCTTTGCCAGGCTTCAAAATAGAAGCTGCCTGCCCATCCTGTGTTTGGGTGAAAGATGGAGAGCCAAAAGAAATGGAAGTCATGGATAACCCAGAGCCATATGTATGTTTCATTTTTTCTAAAACTTCATTATCCATGAAGTTATTCTCCAGGCCCAAGCTAGTCATTGATATATGTGGTAAGATGATTACAACACTACATCAGTGGAAGATAAAATTAGGCTCAGTGTAACTTAAAGCAGTTTGTAATACATTAACCTATATATTTTTTTGCATTCTGTTTAAGTACCATGATAACATGCAGCCCGATATTCATCTTTCAGGTACCTCCTCCAAATTTATTAGAACTGTGCATCTATTTTCAAATCACATTACATTTTTAAATAGGTTTTCATTTTTAAAAATTAGCCATTTTCCCCAAGGAGGTTCTTTCTCTATTTCTAATTCATTTCAAAAGATTACATAAAAATAGATTTATTACCCCCAAATTGACAAAATGCTGCCAATCTCCAAACGAGTAGCCACACACACTTGCAGTTCTAATATGGCTTTTCCTGTGCTGGTCAGGAATCAATTTCTACTGTCGGAAGTCAGCTCCAAGCAGCCTTTTGTTTGTTTGTTTGCATCTGCCAGAAGCAAGGCCAGAGGGCCCGGATATATGAAAGTATCTCACATTCAGAAGGAAGCCCCCAGGCCTTTGTGCCAGTAGAAGGGCAAAGAAGCTTAAGTAAGTGTGGGAAAACAGCAACTGTGAATCAGAATTTGCCATAAGGCAAGACCTAACACAGTTGTGTTGTGTTGGTTTGTTGTTTTTTTTTTTCTGGTTTTCCACAGACAGATGGAATAACAGCATAATAGGCTGGGCAAAGGGTCTCCTGAGCTATTCTCTCCATTGTACACACACAACAGAGACAGTGAAGACACAAAGAGACAGTCCTTAGGAAAGAAATGTCTCCTTAAGAGCAAAGCCCTCTACTCTTCATTATTTTCATCAAAGAGTGAGAAAGAGTATTAATGCAAAACGCTCCTATGCTTCCTCCTGGAAAAGCAATACATTTGTTTCTGGAGGTCAAACTTGCCACACGGGTACGAGTCTTCACTCTCTGCACAAAGACAGGCCCTAAGGAAAGGACAGCCAAGACATTTTTATAAGGCTGTATCTTAGCTCAATATCACCTACAGACCTAAATCAGTCGCTGGATATCATCAAGGCAAAGGACAACCAGGAAAGCCACAAGAAAGGTTTTGGCCACACCCGTCCAATTGAACCATATCTTTACAAGGCATAAAACTGCACTGTCATCTGAAATAAATGAGAACAAGAAGGACAGAGAAAGTTCCTAAAATAGTCCCTATTGCTGCCTCACTAAGGACATTTTTAAAAATCATTATTAAATTGTGTCTGCTGAACAACTGAAGAAAGAATGGATAGCAGGAAAGAGATCCTTTTCTCAAAATGACTTCAATAGCTGGTCAGATTGGCCATGAATTTGTCATTGTTGAAACTAGGAGACGATGCACAAGGCTTCATCAGACTATTTTACCCACTTTTTTGTGTATGTTTGACATTTCCTATGATGACAATTTTTAAAATTACTTTACTTGTAAAATTTTTCAATTTTTCAAACAAAATATAGTGCTGCTTTATTAAACAGTATAAGGCTCATTTTAAAGTTTGTCTTTAATCCAAGGTTAAGAACATAGACTGATTAAAATAAGAATCTACTCCCAAACACAATTATTCCCATAAAATAAGTTGCCAGCAGAACCTACAAAGGAATAATGTAACTATATCATCCCTTCAGAAAGGTTTGAAAAAGATTGAGGAACTCTACTAAAATTTTTCTAAGGAATGTGAACTTGAATTCACTAAATGTGAACTTAATCACATTTCTAAGGAATGTGAACTTGAGTCATAAAACCTGTGATACGAAAAGAAGCTAAAAATCACTATATTCCTATCGACTGAGAAGCTCTGCCCATGTCTCTAAGAAAGTGATCTGCTTTCTAGTGTCCACTAATGTAGCTTAATAGATACAAAACACATTGAAGCATAATTTTTATCTGATGTCAGCATAAAAGTTTCAGTTCAAAGAGAAAACTCTTCTTTTTTTTCTCTTTAACAGCCTATGTCTATATATCTGTTACATACTCTGTCACGTGTGTGATCTTTTTCACACTAGATTTTTTCCCCCAGCTTTACTGGGGTATAACTGACAATTTTACCTTGCATATATTTAAGGTATACAACTTGTTTATATACATATATATGTATGTGTATATATATATATAAATCATGACAAGCTAATTTTGACGGTTATTCAGCAGTAATAGTCAAACACTAAAGATTTATTTTAAAGCTCTTAAATATTTTTTTCAAACATATTCCAGCTACATTGTTCAATTGAAAAAAACTTTAATGATTTAATGTTACCAATATATAGTAATGTCTGTGGGCAAGAACTAAAATAACATGGCTATATACAAGACAGAAAAGATTTCCAGTTAAGCCTGAAAGTGATATTTGGAGTGAAATACATAAGTTTAGAGAAATGGCTGGATTGGTTTTGCTTAGGTTAATGAAAGTAATGAAATAAATAAAATCTTTTCAAGAACAGCCTATGACAGTTTTCAGCACATCCACTTAAACCATACAGAAGAGATAGCCTCTGCTCTGTTAAGAAGGGGAGGTAAAAATAAAAATTGTCATTGTTAATCTTACAAAAAACATTACGAAAAATGAAAAATGGTGCCATTTGCAATCATCAATATAATAAACACATTGTGTCCATCAGGGTGCTCAGAACCAAGTATTCAAAAATCAGAAAGACAATCCTTGCTCCCTGCCTAAGTGCATTTTACAGTGAAACAGATGTAAACAGACATTGACAATCAGAGCTCCCCTCATCAAAAATGCAAAGTTGGGAGAAGATTGAAATATAGTTCCCCTGGCAAGCTCCCTATGTACTACTGTAAAACTTAATATTTGTAAGTTCATATGCAAGGGGTTGTATGATCAATATTTAAATTCTAAGAATTAATATAATTTAATAAATAATAACATTTGTCATCTATTAGTAATGATTTAAAATATATAATCTATTTGACTTCTTGATGCATTACCTATATTTTCTTATAAAACAAGACTAAAAAATATTCAAATCTGCTTTCATTATAATCAACTTCCCTTTTTCTCGTCATATTGAAAGTATCCACACCTGAATATCATTCTCATCATCGTGTTATGTTTTGTAAAGAAGAAAGAACTAAGAAGTGGTCAGTCTAGTAGCTCCCTGCAAACAACAATAACTCCCCTGGATCCAAGTGGGGGAGATCAGGGGAAACAGCAATAGATGTACCACAGCCACACAGCATCACAGAAGTAGTAATTACCTACGAAATCTGCTGCCTCGCTCTCTTTTTTCTGTTTCTCTCTTCTGATAGTCCCAGTGGTGTGGACCATGAAACAAATAAGCCTCCCAGCAGACTCAGGAGAATTAAAACAGAGTTGTATACAGACATCTAAAAAAGAAAGAAAAAAAAAAGAGAGAAAAAGAAAGTAACATAAGGAGAAGTATTTCTGTTATTATGACACAAAATACAATAGATACAACTAAATGTGTTATTATTTGAGCTGAGCATTAACTTCCATTGGCATATATAATGTGTGTTTCACTACAATGGCAACAGACATCTGACAAAAACCAAATTCCAGAAGGCTTTTCCAGTTGCCAACTAACCTGGGAGAGAGGTTTCTGAATGGGATTGTGGTATATCTGTATCATTCCTCTCTCCCCAAAATGATAGCCATAATTCTTAATAGTAATGGCAAATATTTACAGACAGGATCACAAATATTAATGTACAATCACCTCACAAAGTAGATACTATCCTTATTGCCATTAATACAATGTTATTACTATGTGAGTTGAGAGGTTAAGCGTGACATCACTCACCTTTTCCTGGAGGAGAGGGAGGACGTGGGAAATCTCAATATACCTTGAGCTGAGAACTGAAGGACAAGTCAGAAAGTCAGATGTAGGATGGGTGAAAGACATCCGGTCAGAGGGATAGCACATGCAAAGGCAGAAAGGTCCCCACAGCTACACATAGCTGCAAGAAGTTATGTATGGCTAGAGCAAAGAAAAATATCAGGGAGTGGTGACTAGAAATAAAGTTGGAAAAATTACAAAGACCTTGGTCCACCAGGCTAAGCAGTTTCAGCTTTACACTTCAAGCACAGAAGAGTCACTGGGAGACTCAGAGACAGATAGGTGATGAGATCTGCATTTTAGACAGATCACTCTGGTAGTAGTTTAAAAGATTGATTTAAGTGAAACCAGATTGCAAACAAAATGAGCAATTGAGAGATTAGCTTCAGTCAGCCCAGGACAGAAATGATGAGGGCTTGACCAAAGTAGGGGCTGAACAGAGAAAAGAGATCTTTAGGAAACATATGATGGAGAAATTCTATATAATTTCTCCAGTTCCAACGTCATAATTGTAATTCAGATGTCTTCACAAAGCACTTTTTTTGCATGCTTTGTCACCAATCCTCAAACAATTCTATAATAGAAGGGAAAATAATATTGGAGTTTTTTCCTTCATTTGGCTGCTCCACGTCTTAGTTGAGGCATGTGGGATCTAGTTCCCTGACCAGGGATTGACCCCAGGGCCCCTTGCATTGGAAGTGCAGAGTCTTAGCCACCAGACCACCAGGGAAAGCCCGAGAAAGAAAAGTATTATCTCAGTTCTACAGATGAGAAAACTAAAGCTCAAAGAAGTTAAGGAGTTTGCCCAGCCAGAGAGCAGGGAGGCTGGGAATGGCATGCATGTCCTCCGCTTCCAAAGCCCCTTCATACAGAAAACTCAAAAACTTAATGAGAAGGGCTCTGCAGAAAAGGGGGGAAATTGCATGATGTTAGAATTGTTCATCAAAAAAAAAAAAACCTATGTCAAACCATTGTGTGAAGACAAGGAGAAAGTATGTGTTCTCTCACAGAGTAGAATGTAAATAGTTGGCTGAAATGTTGGTCCTGAGAGGTGGAGTCCAAGCCCCTTACCGACTGAGCACCTTCCTGAACTTTGGGAAACTTCTTCAGGAGTGTGGTGCCAGCTCTTCATGATCTCACATCCTGTTGGAGGTGGGAGACACACGATTTGGAAAACTTAATGCTGGGCTCTCTTGTGCTGATAATTTCCTCAGACCTCTAACTTGACCATAAATGTGAAGAGTTTAATGTGCTATCATCTTTTTAATTTTATTCACCTTACCCAAGCACACTCCTTTGCATATCTGTGAACAAGTCTGCCCTCAGATAAACATACAGAATACATTATACATAGGGATGGATTTCCACCTTTGAAATATAACCCTTAATGTACTCAGATTGTCATCAATCTCTTCTTCCTGTGTGCATTGTTTTTGCCATATGGGTCACATAAAGATACAAAAGACAATTCTTAAATTACAATCAGTTGATATAATTTGTATTGTTTTTCAGCCTTTGTGATTGAAATCTCCCTCTTTTAATTCTGAAAGGGGGTTTTTTCACTTGGCTACAGATTTCTTCAATAGATGAGAAGGAATTACTTCTCCTTGTCTCTGTCCATCTCTGTGCCCACCCAGCAAGCACAGCTTTTGAAAGAAACAGATGATAAATACTTCACTTAACTAAATGTAATTCTCCTAACATTCTTTTCTGACATATGCTTGTCTATGATAATCATTATCCACAGAAAACCACTGTCCTGAACTATCAGCAAATATTAGTTATATTTTATAATTTTCACCTATATAGTAAAGACTCATAAGAGAAAAGAATATATATATATGGTCCCTTTCTCAAGTGGAAAGAGACAAAAATAATCTAGGTTTCTAGCAAACATATCAGAGCTCTAACAGAAGCAAGAGAGGCTAGTATAGAGCAGACAACTCCAAAAAGAAATAAAAAACAGTACTAAATGAATGTTAAATTAAAGGATTAAAGATATATGAGAATTCCTGGGTGGTCCAGTGGTTAGGATTCTGCACTTCCACTGCAGGGGGCACAGGCTGGATACTTGGTCTGGTCTGGGATATATGCCATGAGGTGCTGCCAAATATATATATATTAAAATCATTTCCATTGGGAAGCACCAGTGATTAGTTTTAGGCCCTTTTAAGAAAGAAATAGTATTTGTGGTTTCATTTGTATGTCAGAGGAACAAAGGGATCAAAACCAGAAAGAGTTCCTTGTCTTGATATTTTTAAGATATTAAACTGACTCAGATTTTTTTTTCTTCATTTTTTCTATGAAATCAATTCTTATACTAAGCTTGTGTGTGTGCCCAGCCATGTGTGACTCTTTGTGACCCCATGGACTGTAGCCCGGCAGGTTCCACAGCCCATGGAATTTTGCAGGCAATTATATATTGGAGTGGAAAGCCATTTCCTTCTTCAGGAAGGATTGATTGGATTATTTGGGTTTTGTTGCTGTTGTTGAGTTGTATGAGCTGTGTGCATATTTTAGAGATTAAGCCCTTGTCTGTTACATCATTTGCAAATACTTTCTGTCATTCCAGATTGTCTTTTTGTTCTGTTGATGGTTTTCTTTGCAGTGCAAAGCTTGTAACTCTGATTAGGTCCCATTTGTTTATTTTTTGCTTTTATTTCTACTACCTTGCGAGACTGACCTAAGAAAACATTGGTACAATTTACATCCAAGAATGTTTTGTCTATGTTCTTTTCTAGGAGTTTTATGGTATCATATATTACGTTTAAGTCTTTAAGGGTATGAGTCTGTGTTCTAACTTCATTGATTTACATGTGGCTGTCCAACTTTCCCCACACCACTTGCTAAAGAGACTATCTTTTTCCCATTGTATATCCTTGCCTCCTTTGTTGAAGATTAATTGACCATAGATGTGCGGGTTTATTTCTGGGCTCTCTATTCTGTTCCATTGATCCATATGTCTGTTTTTGTGTCAATACCATGCTGTTTTGATTACTGTAACTTTGTAGTATTGCCTGAAGTCTGGGAGGGCTATACCTTCTGCTTTGTTCTTTTTCTTCAGGATTGCTTTGGCAATTCTGGGTCTTTTATGGTTCCACATAAATTTTAGAATTATTTGTCCTAATCCTGTGAAAAACATGAGTAATTTGATAGGAAATTGTAATTTGCTCTTGATTGCTATTATATTTACACAGAACTAGCTTTATTCTCTGCCTGTAAAAACTTAACATGACCTAATATAATATAATGCTATTGCCAAATTTATGATTATTCTGTAAAAAATAGTGCAAACTGAAATGTCTATTATAAGGATCATTAGTATTCCCTGAGCTGTTCAAAAATGTTCCTGAAAGAAATGGCTCCATGATCAAAAAAAAAAAAAATTGGAAAATGATGCTACTCCTTCCTCTTAGAAAGTCATATTTCAGGTAAGAATTCTATTTAACTAAGTTTAATTCAGTGTTTCCCAAAAATATTTAACCATGTAAATATCTTTTTTCCAAATAACACCTATTAACATCCCATGAAATCTTGGATATACAGACTAAACCAATTCCCCCTTCTTTTAGTAACTGACAAAGGTTAAATGACCTTTGTCAGTTACTAAACTGTGTTTTAAGTCTGTAAAGCACAATTCAAGTAAGAAGCTATGTGCAAATAATTGAGTCACCAGAGTTAGGGGGGGGAAAGTTATAGACCTAACTCAAAACTTATTCACCAGGTCCAGGCACTCAGGGAAATTGACTTAGCTACTGAATAAGCCAGTGAAACACCATGTCAAATTGTGAGAGGCAGAAGCGAATCTAGACCCCAGGTAACATTTGTGAAGAGAAAAATGCACAGCTGACCTCAAGTGACTCTCCTTGTAACTTGGACAATAATTAGGTCAGATAGGAAGGAATTTCCAAGCCTGAAAGACCACTGATGCCAAAACGACAAGGCAAAGGACAACAGGGCCCCTGTCACCAGGCTAAGATTTAGGGTTGAATTACAATTCTACAAGGGAAATCATGGTACTCATTAGAAATCACGATCAACACTGGGTAAAAGAGAACTTCATCTAAAAGGCAAAACTGACACTCAAAATTCATGCCTAGGATACCAAGTCATAAAGATGATCAGCAAAGTAGTCACTCCAGGAAGGTGGCTCAGCTCTAATCTGCAGGGAAGGTCATGGCCACGTTGTTGACTGACATTCCTTGTCTCTGGGAGAACAAGCTCAAGTAATTAAGACACAGCATAAAACCGAGAGGCATCAGTGGTCCTAGCTCTGAGAACACCAAAAGGCAGAGGCAAGAAAAATGAGGTAGAGGCTGGTATCTTTGAGATGTCACTCATTTCTTAGAAAGAAAAGGAGGGAAAGTTGCTATGATTCAGAAAAGACTGACAACCCTGTTCTTTTCTTCTTTTCTTTCTAAACCATTTCTATTCTTCCATCTCTGTTGTTCCCATTCTGCTCTCAAAAGACGATGAAAATGTGAACTAAAACATAACCTTCTCCCAAATTATCCATACAAGGGAATAAAACATCCCAAAGGCAGTCTGGCATGTGTCATTCTAGCAGAAAACCTATTCTGTAGAATCACTGGCCTCTCCAGCTTACCAGGTCACCACTCTCTTTCATTTAATTTAGAAGTCATTTATTGGCTGTTTACCATGACCCCAGCACCGTAAAAGGCCAAAAAGGAGAACCAAGAATTTATGAAAGATAACATACAATCAAGTTCTAAAAAGTCTCATTATCATTAACTGTGAAGAGGTGAGGAACTCCTTCCTATGAAGTAAACATATTAATAGAAACCATAGAAGTTACAGTGAAAACCCATTTGTCTTCTGCTGGTACACCTAGTTTTACGAAAACATTGATATGTTTCTCCACATTCTATAATCCAGGTTGCAAATGTGGAAGAACTTCAAAAAGCAGACGATAAGTCTAAGCTAGAACAATAGGAAAGAGCTTCAAAAAAGATACTATTTGAGCTAAGAGCAGAAGACATTCCTGAGTGTGGGAGGTGCAAGGGAGAGAGAAGATAATAGCAGAGGTTTCATTTGAGGGATTATGAAGCCAACAGTGTGTACTGTGCTGAGTTGGTCAGTGGTGTCCGACTCTGCAACACCGTGGACTGTAGCCCACCAGGCTCTTCTGTCCACAGGGATTCTCCAAATAGGAATCCTGGAGTGGGTTTCCATGCCCTCCTCCAGGGAACCTTCCTAACCCAGAGATTGAACCAAGGTCTCCCAGGTGGATTCTCTACCATCTCAGCCACCAGGGAAGCCCAAGAATACTAGAGTGAGTAGCCTATCCCTTCTCCAGGGAAACTTCCCGGCCCAGGAATCGAACCAGGGTCTCCTACATTGCAGGCAGATTCTTTACCAGCTGAGCTACCAGGGAAGTCCAGAAACAACAATAGATGAGACTAAATTAGGAAGAAGCATGCATAGGAGAATGGGATGTTGGGAAGTATGAGGCAGCACAATTATAAGTTCTTAAGGATAAACTCACAGAACCATTGAATCAGGGACCCTCAGGGTTATAAAGGACTTCAGAAATCAGCTAACACAATTTTTTTTGCTTTTCTTTAAAAAAATTTTTTTTATTTTTAATTGGAGGATAATTGCTTTACAATGTTGTGCTGATTTCTGCCATACAACAATGTGAATTAACCATAAGTATACATATGTCCCTTCCCTCCTGAACCTCACTCCCACCCTCTACTCCATTCCACCCCTCTGGGTTGTTACAGAGCACCAGATTGAGCGCCCTGTGTTATACAGCAATTTCCCACTAGCTGTCTATTTTACGTATGGTAATGTATATGTTTCAGTGCTACTCTCTCAATTCATCCCGCCCTCTCCTTCCCCAACTTAACACAATTTTCAACTCAGTGCAATAATAAAATTCATATGTGATCATACAGCCACTGTCAGGAAATTTCTAGTGAGAGAAACCAAATTCTCCATCTCTGAAGAGAAAGAGCTTGTAAAGCAATTATCCTCCAATTAAAAAAGAGAAAGAGAGTTCAAACTGTTAGAAATGTCTTCTTTATGGAGTTACCATTGTTCTCTTAAGTTGATCTATGAAGATAAATAAATATTTTTCAATATGTCATCCATTTTCTCATGGCTGGAAAGTGCCAAGAATTAGTTGATGTTTATGGCACTGGTCAGCAGAATATATTGGATAGTTACTGTCAGTTCCAAAGCGATCCTAGCACTTACCTCCAGTTCCACCTCCATCCAAAAGACCTCTAGGAATTGGGTCTATTCAGACAAACTCATCATTATTATCATGAAATAAATTCATATCTGAACCTCTCGAAGTTGCTCAGAATGAGACTGAGCTTGATATCACACAAAATATTAGCATTTTCCCCAAATAGACTCTAATCTCAAGAAGTAAAAGATGCAAGCAGTCTTTGGTCAAAATATATTTAGTTACAACACTCATGGACCATGTGATTTCACCCTGCTGATGGAAGAATGTAGATCTATTAAGGAATTTTTTGGTGATTCTGAAGCATGTCAAAGGTTAGCATGTTGCTTCCACTACACTTCTACAACAGCAGACACATAAATGAGTTCCTAGTCTACAGAAGAGGGTTTTTTTTTTCCATTTTTATTCCTTATTTTTATCTATGAAGAATTCCCATAGCAGGGCAGGAAAAAATCCATTCTCTTTGCAATTCCAATTTTCCCACTGAATCAACTATTTTCCAAACCATATGCATAATTGACTGTTAAGGAAGGAAAGGATTAAATATGCCACAGTAGTCCCGTCATAATCATACGGAGTATGGTTTCTCAGCTATGGCACTATCGACATTTGGGGCCAAATAATTCTTCGTTGTGAAGGACTGCCCCACACATTGCAGGATGTTTAGCAACACCCATTACCTCTGCCTACTAAACGCTTGTAGCACCTCTCCTCTCCAGTCATGAAAATCACGGGTATCACCAAGCTTTGCCAAATATCCTCTGGGAGTCAAAACTGTCCCTGGTTGAGAAGCACTAAGATAAAGATACGATCTTGGTTAAAGCCTATTCTGGGCTCCACATTCCAGACACATTTTGAAAGTGATGGTGGCTGCCATTTCTGGCTCACATCCACCATCCACATAAAATCTGCTGTTTATTTCAACCCCTTCATAGAAGAGTGTGAACACTCTGTTTCTTGACAAATGACTTTGATTATTAGATTGCGCCACAATGTGCATCAAAGTACAAGGACAGAGCTTCAGCTTCGCTGTCAAGACAACCGCTGCCTCTTCAAGCAAAAGCAAAATCAAAGACTTGTAGAATGCCAGTTGAGTCAGAACCTTGAGCCAAAGGCAAGTGCAATGGCCACGAGTGAGCACCTGGCACTTCCCTATGAGAGCTGAATACTAAAGAAAATTGAGACTTCAAATGAGCTTCCACCTAACAAGCTGCAATTTTATTTCATTGGGGGGAGAGTCGGGGATGAGTTAGAGGAAGAAACCCGAGGAAAATTCAACATGACAGTCCATTTGCTAATTCAGTGAGGAGGAGTCCAAGACAAGCTTCAGAATTCAACAAGACAAAAGCATCATTATCTATAATTACTGCTTACCAGTAGCATGGACTGATAACAAGCTTCCTCTGCCAATCTTACCCTGCCATTATGAGAAGAGGCGATTAAACTAATTAACAAATCAACTTTTCTGTGCAACAGTGGGTTCAATAGCAGAAAATAATGAGAAAAAGCTAGTTATTTGAAGGGATGAAATGACATAGAAATCTGAAGTTAACAACAATATGGATAGGAAACTTGAAAAATGGACAAATGTATACATTTTGACATTAGAAAATCTGATTGCACATTAGGAGATATTGGACAGTTAAATCTACAGTTTAAATAGTGCTTTATTTGAACATGAAAAGTATTAATTATAACAATCATGCACAGCCCTGTATATGTGACATGTACAAATATAAAATAATACTTTACTATTAAGAAGTCAGACTGTCAGGAACCTCAGTCATATTGGTCATGGATACTAACTAAGTCAAAAAAAATCCAAAAAGTACTTTCAGCCATAAAGTCACACTACTGTATAGGAAGAGACAAAGAAGGTACTCTCAGACCATTACTGTAATTTGTACTCCTCTCAACTCCCCAACTCTTGAGGCAGGCAAGAGCACCATGTCGTATAGGCTGTCTCTAGCCTTTTAAATGCCACAGGGGCTCCGTAAGCATCTTAAGCCATGTTGACCAATCTGACAGTACAAGCACATATGGTTACTGAGTCCCTGAAATGTGGCTAACGAGACTGAAGAACTGAATTGTCACTGTTTTTAATTAATTTTGGTTTAAAAACTGATAATTAATTTGCCCACTGGGAAACTTTTAAATGTGTTTGTTTGAATTACTATAAATTTTATGAAATCTAAGTAAAGAACAAATATCTAATAAAAATTTAGCATTAGAATTGAGATGCGTTATGATGGTTAGATGGCATCACCAACTTGATGGACACGAGTTTGAAGCTCCAGGAGTTGGTGATGGACAGGGAAGCCTGGCGTCCTACAGTCCATGGGATCACAAAGAGTCAGACATGACTGAGCGACTGAACTGAACTGATAAGAGTAAAATATACACCAGATTTCAAAGATCTGGTGTTAAAAAACTAATATAAAAAATATCATAATATTTGCATATGGATTACAGGTTGAAATGATCATATTTTTTATATTGGGTTAAATAAAAAAAGTCACTAGAGATAATTTCACCTGTTTCTTTTTACTTTCTTTAACATGACTATTAGAAAATTTTAATTACATATTTGGCTACTGGATAGGACTAGTCTATAGAGTGAATGAATGATATACAACATACAGCAGCACAGCAGAAGCAGTAAGAGAGTACTGACAGCAACCAAAAATGACATCTACAACTAAAGGGAGACCAAAAAATCAACAAAGCACAGTTATCTGCAGCCATTTAAAGCTTGAGTATATATTTCAACCTATTTCTGAGGTTCCTAAGGGTATCACAGTTATTTAACTCAACCACAAAAGGTAGGGGGGACTCTTTCTGCCTAGCATGTTTAAGATGACATGATGATTAATCTTGTAAATATTTTAATATTCAATGATAAATTTCATTTATCTATTTCATCGTAAGTATTTAACAACTCATTTTATTCCCCACAAAAACCTTATGAGATAGGTATTATCAACTTTCTGATTTTGTGGGTAACAAAACTGGGACTTAGGTTAAGTCACTTGTCAAGGTTATATGTTTACTACAATATTCTATTATCTCTATTAAAATTATTTTCCAGTATTTACATATATATGTGATTGACCAAAGTGCTGTTCCCCTCCATTTCTGACTATTGTCATCCTTTATGGCCTGGGGAGGTTTAGCCAAATCAACCCTGCAGATGAAATTTCTGCCAGATGTCTCATGTAGACCTCCATCAGATCCTTCAGTTCAGTTCAGTTCAGTTCAGTCACTCAGTCGTGTCCGACTCTTTGCGACCCCATGAATCACAGCACGCCAGGCCTCCCTGTCCATCACCAACTCCCAGAGTTCACTCAAACTCATGTCCATCGAGTCGCTGATGCCATCCAGCCATCTCATTCTCTGTCGTCCCCTTCTCCTCCCGCCCCCAATCCCTCCCAGCATCAGTCTCTTTTCCAGTGAGTCAACTCTTCGCGTGAGGTGGCCAAAGTATTGGAGTTTCAGCTTCAGTATCAGTCCTTCCAATGAACACCCAGGATTGATCTCCTTTAGAATGAACTGGTTGGATCTTGCAGTCCAAGGGACTCTCAAGAGTCTTCTCCAGCACCACAGTTCAAAAGCATCAATTCTTCGGCGATCAGCTTTCTTCACAGTCCAACTCTCACATCTATACATGACCACGGGAAAAACCATAGCCTTGACTAGGCGGACCTTGATTGGCAAAGTAATGTCTCTGCTTTTTAATATCACATCCTTTAACATTAGTAAATTAAATCCTATTGATGGAGGGTCCATAAAAAGACTGCCTTATAAAGCCTCTCTCTTAATTTCTGGCTAAGAGTTGCAAAATTTCTAAAATTCTCTGTGCTTCTTCCATACTGAGAATCCTAGCAAAGACTTAACAATGACCCATGAAACTTGTGAACGTGATAGTATTCAAATTGCATTACCTGGTGATGATATACCAATTTTTTTTCAGTTGAGTAGAAACTATCCTTAATCTCTGTGGCTTTATCTAAAGGTTCCACTCAATAAAAGGTTAGTGAGAAGAATTAAGATGTGTTGTGTATATGCCAAGTTGCTTCAGTCATATACAACTCTCCGTGACCCTATGGACTATAACCCACCAGGTTCCTCTGTCCAGGAAACTCTCTGTCCGTGGAATTCTCTAGGCAGGAGTACTGGAATAGGTTGTCATTTCTTACTTCAGGGGATCTTCCCAAACCAGAGATCGAACCCACATCTACTGCGCTGCCGGCAGATTCTTTACCATTTGAACCACCAGGGAAGCCCTTCTTTTTCTAAACAAAAACAAATCAATATACTCAGAGTTCAGTAATATAATTTCAAGACATGGAAAATTAAGCATTTGGAATCAAGATCCTCAGTTTTCATAAAAGGCACATCAGAGCATCATCTTTTATTCAACAGCTATTTTTAACCTATTTGGTAATATGAAGAGTGGGAAGAGTTATTCAAAATATTTGTGGACTACTGAATAACCAGGATTCTGCCTTTTTCTATTGAGTGCCTTGGGAAACATTATACTACATATCTTTAATTTTCTTCTGATAACTTCAGGATCACTTCTGGGGAATGAGCTTTTGTCAGGAGGGAGAAAGGAATCAAATTTCCCTTTAATCTCATTAGGTCCCCACAGTGCAGGCAGACTTTCCCAGAAGGTGTTTAGTGATTTTTACTTGCTGTGTTTTTCCAACAGGAGATGCTTTAAAGGAAAGGTGCACTGGTAGCCTATCAATTCTGGATACTCCACCGCAAGGCCTGGCGGGAGTTTATCCTGCCATGAATTCATCATGGGAGTTTATCCGGCTTGCTCTGCAGGGCAGGAAACCTAACAAGAGTCGCTAAAAAGACATACCTGAGAGTCCAGCAAACACCATGACCCAAAGCAAAATCTAGTATGAACAACAACTCATGCTCTTGGCATAAAAGGCAAAAATCAGAAATAATTACTTTATAGGAAATTTACTGTAAAGGACTTTTAAACCTTTAACTGAAATTTTCTTATCTCAAAATGGTATATTTCTGAAGGTTCTTTTATTACATAACTGTCACAGATCTCCTTATGGTTTAGTCCCCTGGGAAATAACATGTATCTTTAATATTATATTATTTTTCAAATCTATTGGGTTTAAACTCAAAGAACAAGTTATTAAAAACTCATGACGGCAAATGTAATTCCAAACAACCTTAACAAAATAAATCCACATTTAGAGATACGTTTGCATTTGATTATATTCTAACTCCTTTTCATCTCGTTTCCTTTAAATTAGCTTTTGGACCTTCAAAGAGAATATACGTTTTTTGCATTTATTTGAACATCTTTTCTGGTTTAGAACTTGCCTCAAGGGAAAACCTTGAAAGAAAATTAAAACTTCATTTTTAAAGCCCACATCAATTTATTAATATTTTAAAGCTTTTCAACACAGTTGTATTCACAAATTGGATTTGCACTGTTTGATATACAACAATTGTTTTATTCCCACTTCAAGTGCTCCACTGTGTTCAAGCTTGTTAATTAAATGTTTTATTAAAAAAAAACTACACAAGTTTCTCAAAACTTCATCTGCACCTGCTCCATAAATGAAAAGACGTCCTTGGAACAACTCCAGTTTATTAAGTGGGAAGCCATTTATTTCAGACAAGAATTCAGTCTTTTACCTGTAAGCTTTAACATGAGTTACTATGAATTGTATTCTTTCACCTTTTATCTGCTGTCAATTAATACAAGCATTTTCAGTGTATAGAGGGGGAAAAAGACATGTCATTTGGAATGTCACTTCCACTGCCTGATGCTCCTATGTGTGCGCTCAACTGACATCTCTGTAAAGCTATTTGGTGGCTTTATCTTTCAGTCTGCCCCTTTTGGTCTTTCCCATCATCCTCTTCCCAACAAAACTGTGAAGTGTGATCTGATGAGATGAGATATATGGTGGAGCAGATCTACTGCTCCATTGTGTGGAGCAGTAAAACTGCTACAACTTCCTAGAAATTTTCACAGTGAAGCCCAAATTAATAAACTACTTTTAATAGCATAGAAAAGTAATGAGAAAGCTGGCATAATTTCTTTCCAGATTGGACCAGGGGCTTGAGAGAAGGAAAGGCATTAAGGATGACCCCCAAATATAGACTTGAGTAACTGAAAGAAGGAGATCCAACCAGTCCATTCTAAAGGAGATCGATCCTGGGTGTTCATTGGAAGGACTGATGCTAAAGCTGAAACTGCAATACTTTGGCCACCTCATGCGACGAGTTGACTCACTGGAAAAGACTCTGATGCTAGGAAGGATTGGGGGTGGGAGGAGACGGGGACGACAGAGAATGAGATGGCTGGATGGCATCACCGACTCTGTGGACATGAGTTTGAGTGAACTCCGGGAGTTGGTGATGGACAGAGAGGCCTGGCTGGCTATGATTCATGGGGTTACAAAGAGTCGGACACAACTGAGTGACTGAACTGAACTGAAAGAAACATCATTTACTAAGGAAAAATGCAAGAGGAGGAACACCTTTGGGGGAGAAAATCAGGACTTTAGTAAAAGGAAGAGAAAAGAAATGAAACACAGAGAATCCTACAGTACCACTAAGACTTTATTCATTCCTGCCAGAAGCATTTGAAATTGGTAAGATTAAACACCACTAAGGAGAAGGCGATGGCACCCCACTCCAGTACTCTTGCCTGGAAAATCCCATGGACAGACAAGCCTGGTAGGCTGCAGTTCATGGGGTCGCGAAGAGTCGGACACGACTGAGCGACTTCACTTTCACTTTTCACTTTCATGCATTGGAGAAGGAAATGGCAACCCATCCAGTGTTCTTGCCTGGAGAATCCCAGGGACAGAGGAGCCTGGTGGGCTGCCGTCTATGGGGTCGCATGGAGTTGGACACGACTGAAGTGACGCAGCAACAGCAAACACCACTAAAGACAAGTCCTCAGGGAATGGATTCTGGTCACAGGTCAATTTAAGATGCTTGAGTATCACAATTCCAATACCCATCTACCTTTATTTAGCAAAGAAAGTTCATAGCTTCTGCTAAAAGAACTGCCAGGACTCAAAAATATCAGCCATATACAATTGCCCCTTGGTGTCTATGAGGGATTGGTTCCAAATCCCTTATAAAAAATGATAAAATATTTGTATATAAATTGTGACCATTCCCCCCATATATTTAACCTCTAGATTACTTATAATACCTAATACAATATAAATAAATGACTGTGCAGAAAATTTAGATTTTGCTTTTTGAAACTTTCTAGCATTTTTTTTCAAATACTTTTTATCTTACGTTGTTTAAATCCACAGATGTGAAACCCTCAGAAACAAAGGGCTCAACTCTATTGTCAACTTTTTACAAAGTAGATTACAAAATTACATGATGTCTATTTTTATGTAAAAAAACACATTTGTCCATATACATGAACAGAGGAGAGTCAGGAAAGTAACAGACCAAAGCATTAACATTGTTTTTCACCAGGTAAAGTGACATTATGGGCATTTTTAATTTTTTTCTTTTTACTTGTTTGAACTTTCTGGTTTTTCTGCAATGAATATGTACTTCATTTCTGATTTAAAAGAATAAATTTTTCAAAAATATTTTTAAAGATGTTTTAGATTGTTTTACATGGAATACTAATAGTAGGAAAAAAAGTTTTCTACATCATTAACAGAATCAGTAAAATAAATCAAGGAATATTTTAGAAGATATGCATAGTATTTAATAAATAGCTTTAAAGATATTTGATAATCATAAGAAAGGGCATTATAAAGTTTTTAAGGATATGAAAATATCCATATCTCATGTATTTTCCTTTTTTTCTGGTGTCATAAGCAACTGAAATTGCTTTATAACTAACCTTTTTATATATATATTACTTGCTAAGCCAGACATCTGAGGGCTTACTTGGTGGCTCAGTGGTAAAGAATCCACCTGCCTGTTTTTCAAAGAACTAGAACAAATAATTTCACAATTTGTATGGAAATACAAAAAAACCTCAAATAGCCAAAGCAATCTTGAGAAAGAATAATGGAACTGGAGGAATCAACCTGCCTGACCTCAGACTATACTACAAAGCTACAGTCATCAAGACAGTATGGTACTGGCACAAAGACAGAAATACAGATCAATGGAACAAAACAGAAAGCCCAGAGATGAATCTATGCACCTATGGACACCTTACCTTTGACAAAAGAGGCAAGACTATACAATGGAGAAAAGACAATCTCTTTAACAAGTGGTGCTGGGAAAACTGGTCAACCACTTGTAAACGAATGAAACGAGAACACTTTCTAATACCATACACAAAAATAAACTCAAAAAGGATTAATGATCTAAATGTAAGACCAGAAACTATAAAACTCTAGATGAAAACATACTCAAAACACTCTCTAACATAAATCACAGCAGGATCCTCTATGACCCACCTCCCAGAGTAATGGAAATAAAAGCAAAAATAAACAAATGGGACATAATTAAACTTAAAAGCTTTTCACAATGAAGGAAACTATAAACAAGGTGAAAAGACAGCCTACAGAATGGGAGAAAATAATAGCAAACAAAGCAACTGACAAAGAATTAATCTCAAAAATATATAAGTAGCTCATGTAACTCAATTCCAGAAAAGTAAATGACGCAATCAAAAAATGAGCCGAAGAACTAAACAGGCATTTCTCCAAAGAAGACATACAGATGGCTAACAAACACATGAAAAGATGCTCAGCATCACTCATTATCAGAGAAACACAAATAAAAACCACAATGCTGTACCATCTCACACCGATCAGAATGGCTGCTATCAAAAAGCTTCAGTTCAGTTCAGTTCAGTTCAGTCGCTCAGTAGTGTCTGACCCTCTGCGACCCCATGAATCACAGCACGCCAGGCCTCCCTGTCCGTCACCAACTCCCAAAGTTCACTCAAACTCATGTCCACAGAGTCGGTGATGCCATCCAGCCATCTCATTCTCCTTCGTCCCCTTCTCCTCCCGCCCCCAACCTTTCCCAGCATCAGTCTTTTCCAGTGAGTCAACTCATCGCATGAGGTGGCCAAAGTATTGGAGTTTCAGCTTTAGCATCAGTCCCTTCAATGAACACCCAGGATTGATCTCCTCTAGAATGGACTGGTTGGATCTCCTTGCAGTCCAAGGGACTCTCAAGAGTCTTCTCCAGCACCACAATTCAAAAGCATCAATTCTTCGGCGATCAGCCCTCTTCACAGTCCAACTCTCACATCCATACATGACCACGGGAAAAACCATAGCCTTGACTAGACGGACCTTTGTTGGCAAAGTAATGTCTCTGCTTTTTAATATACTATCTAGGTTGGTCATAACTTTCCTTCCAAGGAGTAAGCGTCTTTTAATTTCGTGGCTGCAATCAGCATCTGCAGTGATTTTGGAGCCCAGAAAAATAAACTCTGACACTGTCTCCACTGTTTTTCCATCTATTTCCCATGAAGTGATGGGACCAGATGCCATGATCTTTGTTTTCTGAATGTTGAGCTTCAAGCCGACCTTTTCACTCTCCTCTTTCACTTTCATCAAGAGGCTTTTGAGTTCCTCTTCACTTTCTGCCATAAGGGTGGTGTCATCTGCATATCTGACGTTATTGATATTTCTCCCAGCAATCTTGATTCCAGCTTGTGCTTCTTCCAGCCCAGTGTTCTTCATGATGTACTCTGCATAGAAGTTAAATAGCAGGGTGACAATATACAACCTTGACGTACTCCTTTTCCTATTTGGAACCAGTCTGTTGTTCCATGTCCAGTTCTAACTGTTGCTTCCTGACCTGCATCCAGGTTTCTCAAGAGGCAGGTCAGGTGGTCTGGGATTCCCATCTCTTTCAGAATTTTCCACAGTTTATTGATATCCACACAGTCAAAGGCTTTGGCATACTCAATGAAGCAGAAATAGATGTTTTTCTGGAACTCTCTTGCTTTCTCCATGATCCAGCGGGTGTTGGCAATTTGATCTCTGGTGTCTCTGCCTTTTCTAAAACCTGCTTGAACATCTGGGAGTTCATGGTTCACATATTACTGAAGCCTGGCTTGGAATTTTGAGCATGACTTTACTAGCGTGTGAGATGAGTGCAATTGTGTGGTAGTTTGAGCATTCTTTGGCATTGCCTTTCTTTGGGATTGGAATGAAGACTGACCTTTTCCAGTCCTGTGGCCACTGCTGAGTTTTCCAAATTTGCTGGCATAAAAGCTTACAAATAATAAATGCTGGAGAGGGTGTGGAGAAAAGGGAACCCTCTTACACTGTTGGTGGGAATGCAAACTAGTATAGCCACTATGGAAAACAGTGTGGAGATTCCTTATAAAACTGGAAATAGAAATGCCATATGACCCAGCAATCCCACTGCTGCACATACAGACCGAGGAAACCAGAATTGAAAAAGTACATGTACCCCAGTGTTCATCGCAGCACTATTTACAATAGCTAGAACATGGAAACAACCTAGATGTCCATCGGCAGACGAATGGATAAGAAAGCTGTGGTAAATATACACAATGGAATATTAGTCAGCTATTAAAAAGAATGCATTTGAGTCAGTTCTAATGAGGTAGATGAAACTGGAGCCTATTATACAGAGTGAAGTAAGTCAGAAAGAAAAACACCAATACAGTATATTAACACATATATATGGAATTTAGAAAGATGGCAACGATGACCCTATATGCAAGATAGCAAAAGAGACACAGATGTAAAGAACAGACTTTTGGACTTTGTGGGAGAAGGCAAGTGTGGGATGATTTGAGAGAACAGCATTGAAACGTGTATATTATCATATGTGGAACAGATCGCCAGTCCAGGTTTGATGCATGAGACTGGGCACTCAGGGCCAGTGCACTGGGACGACCCTGAGGGATGGGATGGGGAGGGAGGTGGGAGGAGGGTTCAGGATGGGGGACACATGTACACCCATGGCTGATTCACGTGAATGTATGGCGAAAACCACTATAATATTGTCAAGTAATTAGCCTCCAATTAAAATAAATTAATTAATTTACAAAAAAAAAAAAAAAGAATCCATCTGCCAATGCAGGCGACTCCAGATTCGATCCCTGGGTTGGGAGGATCCCCTGAAGAAGAAAATGGCAACCCACTGCAATATTCTTCCCTGAGAAATCCCGTGGACAGAGGAGCCTGGGTGGCTGCAGTCCACTTGGTCACAAAAGAGTTGGACACGACTTAGTAACTAACAACAATCCAGACATTTGAACCCACCCTGGACTCCCTAATATCTCTTCACTTTCTCGACTATTACATACTGTTTTTAAAAAAATCGTTAGGGGATAGTTGCTTTACAGTGTTGTGCTAGTTTCTGAAGCTGGTAAGTATGTGCTGCTCTAACTCCCAAGCACTGTCTCCACAAGCCTGCTGGACCCCTGGGATCCACCCTGCCATCTGATACATGTGGAACAAGTGAAAGCTTCCCTTATCTCACTCTGAAAGAAAATCATCATCAACATTGAGTTAAAAACTGGTTAATCACGCCGTCTCTGGAATTCCCATGGGACTTCGTATTTCTGAAATCCTTGTTTACTTGCTTGAATCCTTCCCCAAACTGTGTACCCCTTAACAGCCTCCCACATAGCCTTTCTGATTCCACTCTTGCCTCGCTCCACAATACTTTCTCCACTTAATCAGCCAAAGTGGTCTTTTGACTATCAATGTGTTTGTTGCCTTTGTGACTGCATAGCATCTGGCATTAACCAGGCATTCGGTAAATATTTCAGGAACAAGCGAATCAAAGAGTGAACAAAATAATCCACAAATGAATGAATGCTGGACTTTATAATACAGGTACGCATGTTTTTGTTTTTATAAATAATACAAATGCAAAGATATTTCAATTTATATAATACCCCACATATCAATATTATTTCACGTGAAAAGTTATAAAATACTAAAAAGCATTTTCAATAGATATTATAATATATCTGAGCATACTCAATAAAAAATAAATTATGTTAGTTATCTAGCTATAGATAATAAATCTATGAAATGAGGAAAAGCTGTAAGTTTACTTTTAATTAGAAGGAAAATTATTATTCTATTATTGCTCTTGCGATGTATAGACAGCAAACATAAAACCACCTGCTCCCATCAATAAACAGAAAAAAACCTGCTTTATTTTGTGTCTTCTACCTTGCTTTCATAGGACAAAGCCAAAGTTAATGGGAAAAAATGTCCATGTTCATACAGGATGTTTTATTACCTGCCAGTCAGAGGAGTTGCAGGTAATTAGTTGTTGGCTTAAAGATACCGCTTGTTTTATTTTTTGTTTGTTGGTTTTATTTGTTTTCGCACAGGGTTTTTTTTCCAGTTTTTATTTGTATAAAGACACCATGTTTTTTGATCAAGAGCCACTTCCCCATGTACAGATTTCCACTGGTTTGCCCAAATTCTGTTTTCCTCCTCTAGGTCTGAAGGGCAGAGAACACAGGCAGCTGGTTTCCAAAGCGCTGTGCTCCCCGTCTGAGGAAGGCCTGGGCAACGACAGGTCACAAAACAGCTGCCTCTAGTCTTCCCAACCAGCCAGGAGTAAGCTGAGCAGAACAAATCCAGGAATAAAAAAACCTCGACTTTTCATGCAAGGACAAAAGGTGGTTATTAGGCATACCAGGAAGGTTCTTTTATAGCCGGTAATTACATATAAATTGGGGATATATAACAAGAAAAAATCATTTCCCTCTTCATTTACTTAAAAATGTGATTTCTGCAGTCATTAAATTACTGGTATTTTTCAGTAACACAAGGAATAAATGGGCTACTGTTTCTGAAATTATCATAAAGATAAAAATACTGAAACTTCCTTATGAGAACTGGTTGTTGAGTAGGTGGAAAGTGGAAAATGGTCTAGTTCTCTAAAACAGAAAACTGAACTTTCTTCTATGGCAAAAGGGATCAATCTGTCATTTTTTACCTTTAAAAAAGCGATTCCTCCTACTTCTCACATATTCTCTCAAGCCCTCCATCTTGCCTAATTCCACCCACAAACTTCCTATTCTCTTTTACTGCTGATCTGTTAGAAAAACTTCCCTAGGCCTTAGCATCCCTCTGTTTCATGTTTTCTGGACTACATGGTAGTCAAGAAAATAGGAAACAGGGCTTCCCTGGTGGCTCAGTGGTAAAGAATCTGCCTATCAATGCGGCAGACATGGGTTTGATCCCTGGTCCAGGGAGATGCCACACACCACAGAGCAAGTAAGCCCATGTGCCACAACTACCAAGTCTGTGCTCTAGAGCCCAGGAACGACAACAATTAAATGCACAACTACTGAAGCCCCTGCACCCGAGAGCCTGTGCTCCACAACCAGAAAAGCCACAGAAATGAGAAGCCCGCACACCACAACTAGAGAACAGCCCCTACTTGCTGCAAGTAGAGAAAGGCCCGTACAGCAACAAAGACCCAGCACAGTCAAAAACTAAATAGAATTTTAAAAAGAAAATAGGAAACAGCTTCTTGCTTTTGTTTTTCTAGGCTATTTTGAGGGCTTAAGCAGAGTCATCCTCAACAAAAGTACAAAGCAGTGTCCTGTTTTCTCACATGTTTTGACATTTTTCCTCCCCTGCTTTCTACCCTCTCAATAGTCTTCACTCTTAGAGACCCCATAGAAAAACCTGAATCAAGTCCCAGGTATGCACAGGGTCTGTGCCAATGGAAACCTCCTTCCCCCATCCAAGTTAAGAGCTCCCAGTTCCAGACCCAACTACGGAGACAACAGGTGGTAAGCAACTAACAAAAAGATAAACACATTCCTGCTAATAGGCTCATCCCATGCTGGTCCCATCCTCGCTCTCAGGTAACACTTTACCTTAACCTTATGCGAGAATACCCTTGTTGAAGGTATCAGACACTAAGGCCAGAGAAGGGGAGAATATTTTCATTGAGTTGACCTTTCAGCTCTTCTCAAATCACACCACACAAACATAAAAACTATGCCAAGGCATAAAGCTGACACTGTTTATAGTTGTCATTACCTCAAAAGTTTACAGCTTTCCAGGAGAAAGGAAGAAGGGAGGAAATCTCCCTCTGGGTCCAGGCTATTTCTCAAAGCAGCATCAGGATTACAACAGCCAGCTTACAGCTGTGCCAAGAATTTAGCCATGGCTCCTAGGGGAAGTGTGAGGGAACTAACTGGCTAATGCTACAGAGACCAGAGGTTGAAAAGGTAACAGAAGAAATACCAAATGCAGAAGTAATGGTAGAACTAGAAAACCACAATTCTGCACCCCAATGCAGGAACAGATCTAAGCAAGTTTCATCAATGGCTGCTAAAACCATTAGTTGAGATGACCACACCTAAATCCAATCATCAATTTTCACATCACTAGAAATGGGACACACATGCTCCACATTTACTTAATAAAATAAGATGTAGCATCACCTATGAATTATTCTTGCTCCCTCCCACAAATAAAAACCCTGAGCCCTAATCTAATCATTCCTCTAGCTGTAACCTCCAGAATATATGACTGATGCTAAAGCTGAAACTCCAATACTTTGGCCACCTTATGCAACGGGTTGACTCACTGGAAAAGACTCTGATGCTGGGAAAGGTTGGGGGTGGGAGGAGAAGGGGACGACGGAGAATGAGATGGCTGGATGGCATCACCGACTCTGTGGACATGGGTTTGAGTGTACTCCGGGAGTTGGTGATGGACAGGGAGGCCTGGCGTGCTGTGATTCATGGGGTCGCGGAGAGTCGGACACGACTGAGCGACTGAACTGAACTGAACTGAACTGAAAGGAATGTGGAATCATTATGGGAAAACAATCTAAAGAAGGCAAATTGAGCATGTGGGCAAAGGACAAATTACCTGATTTCTTCAACAAATGAAAGTGGTAGGGTGGGGGTGAGAAAGGGAGAGGGAGAGCTGTTATAAATATTACAGGACTTTAAAAACATACGTCAGTACAATGAGTAGACCTGTTGAGATCCCAGTTCAAATTCTGGTTTTCGTTGTTGATGGTTTAGTCACTAAGTAGTGTCCGACTCATTCGTGACCCATGGACTAGGGGATACTCCTAACCCAGGAATCAAACCCACATCTGCACTGGCAGGTGGATTCTTTACCACTGGGAAGCCCAATTCAAACATATTCAAATATATTCAACCTTAAAAAGACACCTTTCAGAAAACTTGATAAATTTGAACATGGACTGGGTATTAGATGATATTATGGGAAAACTGGAAATTCTGGTGGGTGCTGAGTATTAATGGGCTTTCTAGATGGCGCTAGCGGTAAAGAATCCACCTGCCAATGCAGGAGACCCAGGAGACATGCATTCAATTCCTGGGTTGGGGAGATCCCTTGCAGAAGGAAATGGCAACCCACTCCGGTATTCTTGCCTGGAAAATCCCATAGAGAGAGGAGCCTAGCGGCCTATAGTCCATGAGGTCAAAAAAGTGTTGGACACGACTGAGCGACTAAACAACGACAGAGTATTAACAGGTGAGACGATACAATGCTTGGAATTTAAAATATTAAAAGCAAAAGCAAATGAAGCAAGGTTGGTAAAACATTGGTGTGGGGTGCTCAATTTACTATTTTCTCAACTTTGGGAATATTCAGAAAACTTCCACAGTAAAATGTTTTTTGGTTGTTTGGTGTTTTTTAAGTTAATGAACATTCATGTACAGTAGTCACAATAGGTAGTCGTATCCCTCCTCCTCATTTTTTTAAGGCCTGATTTAATTCAGAAGATCCAGATATCAAAGGAAGAGACAGTTCTGTGCACAAACCATAAAGAAGGTAAATCGGCAGCTCAGTCAGGTGTTTAGAAGCCGGCAGCAGCAAGCAGAATAGGGAGGGTTGTGTGAAACTTTGGGATCTTCCACAACTGGCTTGACAAAGACAGCGTTCCAAAGCTCCCCACCCTGAGCACAGACCTGCTGGCCGGTTTCCCACTCCTCATTGCCAGCTGGCTGCAAGGGTCTCAGAGCCTGTGCCCCCGGCTCCCAGGAGCAGAGGGCAGGAAAAAAATAGGCGGCTCTACTTGCAGATGGAGTCGACCATCTCTGAGCCAGCTGGCCTCCTCCTAGAGCTCCACACAGAGAGGCCCTAGGGGCTGATGCTCCTCGCCCAAGCCCGCCAGCCTGCAGACACTCACTGCCATGGTACCAGGGGGCCTGGGACCCAGCCACTCTCCGCCCACAGTGAACAATTCTACGGGATGGAAGCAGACTGATCAAGTTATTTATTTCTAAAAAAGAAAATGTAAATTGGGAAAATGAATGTGTCTTAAGTACTAGATATTGAGGAATAGTTAACTTTGCTTGATATGATAGTACAGCTATGGAGGAAAATAGTCCTGGTGCCCACCAAACTATGAAGGGGTAACAAGTCATGATAGTCTAATGGACTTAAAATACTTCAGCAATGAAAAATACCAACATGTTAACAATTGCTAAATATTAATAACATCATAGAACTAGACTGAAAGTAAAATTAGGAAAGGCAGCATGGTGCATGTGAGAATATGCATAAGCCGAGCACAACTACTTTCACATTTTATATATTACTTCCAGTCTTTAATCTAAAAAAATGTATATTCTGGAATAACTGCAATCATAATTGTATTCAGCTTTTTCCAGTTAATATTTTCATAGAGAGTTTTCCACTGTGTTATCTTAATAATTACTTTTAACATTACTTCATAATGTGCCATAATACTGATATTCCCCTAAATAAAACTATACCTTGTTTACAGCCATATCACCCTGAACCTGCCAGGTCTCATCTAAATAACCATATCTTAATTTTGAATACTTCACTGCTTTTTTCTATAGGATTTATTGCTGCAGTGAAAAACCATGTGCATATAGCTTTATGATTTCTGAGCCTATATATTTAGCCCTGGCAAATTATCCATATTGCTGGACAGATGACTTTAGTGACATCAGCAAAATGTATTTGCATCAATTTCAGAAGATTACTATTGTTTTCTTAAATTTAAGGATCTTTTCATGTGCATGTCTTTGATTTCTATGAAAAGGAATATGTTTGTACATCTCTGTTTATCAGAAACTTGGTTAATATTTGCCATTTAGTTATTGGAACCATGAAGATTTCTCATAAATTTCAATGAGCTATTTATATATTGCTATTACCCTCTGTTATTGGGAAAACTAATATCTTCCTTGGATGACAGCTGTGTTCTTTATTTAATTTTGATATTCAAATGCATCAGGCTTTATTTCTCAACAAAACAGAGTATCTCTAAGATCATCTTGACCTAAACTGCATTTGCCAAAAGCCCACTGACAGTGTGATACTACCGAACACTTTGTAACTGACCTACCAGGAGTACACTTGACTCTCACTCTTGCTCACAAAATCCTCCCAATGGTACCTCCTAGCTATTCAACTCGATCCTCTCCTCTCCACCCCTGTTACCAAAGTACCACATCATTCGTCACCTGAAATGTTGAATACGACTGCCTCCTAACTGGTCTCCCTGCCTCCAACACAAATGTCTTGCGATGCAAACTGTCTGTCCACATGGTTTACATCTTCCAGAGACCCTCCCTTTACGGCCTCTGCACATCTGTTGGATCTCTCAAAAACAATTAGTCAACATTCTTTGAATATTTACCTGTGCTAAGCACTTTGCAAACATTACTTCAATTAACATTCACAAGAATGCCTTAAATATAATACTGTTGTTCCCATTTTACCGATAAGTATGCCGAGGCACATAGAAGTAACATCATTTGACCAAGTTCCCACAACTGGGAAGATGCAGAGCCAGTATTATAAATGGTGGTGGTGGTGGTGGTCAGTCGCTCAGTTGTGTCCTACTCTTTGCAACCCCATGGACAGCAGCACACCAAGTTTCCCTGTCCTTCACCACCTCCCAGAGTTTACTCAAACTCATGTCCATTGAGTCGGTGATGCCATCCAACCATCTTGCCCTCTGTCATCCCCTTCCCCTGCCTTCAATCTTTCCCACCATCGGGGTCTTTTCTAAAGAGTCGGCTCTTCGCTGACTCATATGCTGAGGCATATAGAAGTTAAATCATTTGACCAAGTTTGCACAACTGGGAAGATGCAGAGACAGAATTATAAACATAACTCTGCCTAACTCAAAGCCCAGAAATATCATCTTAACCACTGTACAACACTTCCTCAGAGATAGATCCTCACCTTTCAGCAGACTGTCTGCTTGCCACTCTGCCCACCAGCAGCACAGAACTGCCTCGAATTTCTCTCATACATCTGTGCTGCTTCTCCACTCAGTCTCTCCCCTGAAGATATTCTGTCTGTTGGAAATGTCCTTCCATCCCTCTTGACACTTGCCCTGTATGACTCCTACCCATCTTTTAAGACTCAGTTCAGGTGTCAGCTCCTCTGAGAAGCTTTTCCCTATTTTAACTCCTTCCCCACCCTTCCCCTCTTCTTCATCTGACCAAAGAGGTATCTTTCTTCTGTGCTTATCTCCATCATTATACACAGCACATTGTGTTGTCAATATCTGTTCCCATGTTTGCTTCCTCCACTAGACCACAAGCAGATGGAGACCATCTGAACCATCCTGCAACCCCAGCCAGTACAATAACTGGCATGTAGCAGGCCTTCAGTGCTTCAACATAGTGTCCAGAAGACTGAGAAATTCAAAGAGCATTTAATCAATTAGTTCTTGAATTCTTGCTGAATATCTAAGTATTGTACCAGGGATATTATACAAAACAAATAACATATTTCATGTGCAATATGTGCAGTTGACAAAATAACTAAGTGACCAAAAAGTCCCACAGACTATCTGCTGTGGAAATTCAAGGAGGAAAAGACCACTTTGGGCTGGGACAGTCAGAGAAAACTACAGAGAACAGGAGAGATTTTATTTATTTATTTATTTTTTTCAGGAGAGATTTTAAATGGGGGCTGAAAGATGAATGAGGCTCAGAAAGCAAAGCCACAGAGCAATCATCTAAGTTTAATGTTTGAGGAAACCTCTAGGCTGAGGGCCATGGCAAGCGATGAGAGTCAAAGCTGAGAAGATGCTCTTCTTGCTCTTGATCTTGTAAATTCCTCTTTGTAAGTTCAGCCATTCCCTTCTAAGTGCAAGATGCCAGATTTACGTTTTATTCCCCAAGCACTTAGTCTTCCAATGATGAGCATCTCAGAACTCTCGGATTATATCCTAGGACAGAAAATCATGGAAATGTTTCTAAATAAATTAAAAACCTAGAGACTGTTAGATCGTGAGATGCATAATAATGATAAAATGTCAGAAACATGTGCAACCTCAGGTAATGAATTCAATGACTATCCTAAGGTCATAGAGGTCTTCCTACAAAATACATGTCATTCTGTTTACATCAAACACAGAAAACTCATTTACAAGTGAATGTCATTTTTATCTTTGTTCCATGGCCAAGTGCATCTCATTTGCATTCGTTTGTTTCCTTACTGGAGTGCCTGCCACTGTTCCACAGCTGGTACGGGTTGTGCTCTGTACCTGCTACTTACCGTAGGCCCACACTCCAATCACCCTGTTATAGATCTGAGTCATAATCCCAAAGCTGGTTCTGCATAAGGTATTTTTAAGTAATACATATCATAGGGAAATCAAAACTTGAAGTAGTGTAGATAGAAAAGAACTTTAAAGATTCAAATACCTGCACCCACAAACATATGCTTCCATGTTAGACTAGCATTAGGATATCCCTGTTGCCTGGCCTAAAGAAGTACAGTCCTATAGCTGAGTTTCCCTAAGGATTCTTTGCCAAGTTCCCAAGAGAACACAAGAATGGGATGGAGGCCCCATTTTTATCTCCCTCTGCACAATATGGTCAAGAGGTAAAAGTGCTCTGAATTTTCTAACCACAGAGAAAGGGAAGAAGCTGAGCAGTCAGCCAGTCATCCATATCCTAGTGGTTGGTCTGGTTCAGATACTATCCTGGCCAGCTCAGTCTTCACTGACGGCCTCCCCACTGTAATCAGAGTAGTGACACCTTCTGAAAAATAATCTGGTCCCACCTATAGAATCACTTAGCACAAGTTATTCATTGAAGCATTCTTTATAGAAAACAACCCACTTGTCCATCAACAGAACAATGGTTAAATAATCTAGGTATGTTTACACTCTAGAATACTATACATTAGAAAAGGAAAAGAATGAGGAAGCTCTCTTTGGACTGTTATGGAACTATATCCACAGTATATTCTTAGAGGAAAAAAAAAAATCCAAAAGGTACAGGGGAAAAAACTCCAGCTTAAGAAAGGGAGGAAAATAAAAATATATCCATTTTTGGGTGTTTATACTTATTAAATAAACACTGGAAGTATACAAGAAACTAAAATAAATGTTTATGTAGAAAAGATCCAGATTTTATACCTTCTGAAACTCACAGGCTTTTTTTTGGTCGGGGGACCACTTTAAGAAAAGACAAAATTAGATACAAGTCTTAGAACAAGCTTGCTCCAGGGAGCTTCGTAATAAATCTACCCCTGAAATGACTTCTAGAACTGGAGTGTACAGAAATGAGGGAGGACTAAGAGGTCTAAATATAAACCTATTTATACCTATTTATCGTTGAACATGTGAACATATTATCCATTTAAAAAGCAAAATTAACATTTTTAAAAATACCTATATCCAGGTTTCAGTCATTCAGGTCTTACTCCACCTCCTTCATTATTTCCCAGTCTTCTTGTTCTAGTTTGGTTTCATTGTGCTGCCTTGCATCTACTGAGATTCTACCTCTGCCTGGCCCTTTCCAGATGGTAACATACCTGGCATTCTATTTTAATTGTGCCCTTGTGTTTCTCTCTTTCTGATTACCCTTGGTTTTACCATCAGTAGAGCAGCTTCAAAGCAGCCCAGTTCCACCCCTGCACCCTGCATGGCCCAGACTCCCAGGAATCCAGCCTGCTACTCATGAAAAGAGTTAGAAAATTGACTGAACTACACCACAGGTGATCAGTCCCAAGGGATGCTATGACACTGGAGAAAAAATTTAGGTACTTACTCAGGAATTGGGTGCTTCTCTAGCAGTACACAGTTTGTCCTGAAATACTCAACAGAATAAAACTACCATATCTTCCTTATTAGGGTCCTCACAATAACAGGTGGGCCACTCTACACTCATCCCTATACACAGATCTTTGTGTTTAATAAGACAAAGTCAGGCTAGACTAAACTCAGCCCAGACTTATATATACCAAAATTCAAATGATTTCAAGTATATAATGAGGCAAAGATGGTCATTAATTTAACTGGTTCCAGCTGAAAAAGTCTAGGAACCATTGTTCTTTCAGTCCACCTCATCATTGTCCTGTAAAACATTCACTTGATCCAGTTATATAAAACATTTACTTGATTCAGACTGAATTTCTGGACACTTCCTATGTCAGATGATAGTGTTTTAAAGAGGATATATAGTATGTTAACAGCTAGGCTTGGATTTGACAAGCCTAGGAATGAATTCTGGAACTATTTCTAGCTAGCTAGCTGGCTGAGCAACATAAACTTCACTTCTCTTATCTGTAAAGTAGGTTGTTACAAAGATTAGACGATAGTGAAGATTTAATAAACTGAGTTATGTCCCAAAAATACACTTAAGGCAAAGCTAATTTTTTTCTCACTTTATAAGAATATTGGTCAGTATGTGTAACAGGACGTTCCAAACTATCAAGTTCATCAACATCAGTAATACACACATTGATTTTGGAAACAAACCTAAGGTGCAATACATATACAAGCACCTATAGATGCAAAGTTAGTACCCTGAATTCATGCTGAATTCACATTTCAGCATGTTAGCTTTAAATAGTTGAGAAAGCCTACCCTATAAACACCCTCATGGATTTTCTTTTCTCTGTGTCTTCTTGGTTGCTAAGGCCTTTCTTTCTCCAGCTTTCTGAAAATCACAAATAAACTTATAAAATACGACATCCTGTATTGACTCATTTCTCATTGGGCTGACTTTTAGCATACCTGAAAGCATTTTGTTGCTCACAGATGTGTTCTGCTATGGTTCAATGCACTCAAGTAAGCTTAAACCTGACCTGGTCATGTCTCATTTTACCTTAAGGTGATAATTCAGGAATCAACTGCTCAGTGTCAAGTACAGAATCTTATCTTTCTGCCTGTTGTCAGGGATATTTTTAAAAAAAGATTCAAAACTATCTTTGACCTTCACCAATTTTTTATGTAAAGCCATCTGTTATTGCATCTCTCTTCACTGTATCTCCTGTCACATAAGACATTTTCACCTAAGGCTTTCTACTCAAATCACTGGAATTGAGTGTCTCCCATTCAAATACAACTTGCCATGGAACATTGGATCTTATATCATTCTCTACTTAAACTAACCTCCAGGAATATTACTGTACTGCCAACTTCAAAAATAGGAAATACGTATAGGAAACCATGTCCTACAATACTGAATTATGCAAAAGTGTATGTGGATACCAAAGAGAGAGAGAGTGTTCATGATATTTAGATATTGGCTATATTTTATTTTTAATAAAGTTTCCTCTACGTGAAAACGTTCCTTTCAATCTATTTGATTCGAATCACCAAAAAAAAAAAAAAAATCTTTTATGCTATCACATATTCTTTAACCAATTTGTGTTTTAATTTTTATTTACATGAAACACTTAAAACGGAAATCATTAAAACATATTAAAATAAAATCGGTGTCTTTAAAAGGTTTACACGCATACACAGAATCCACCCCTTCTTGATCCCTTTTTGAAGGGCCCTCGTATCGTTTGCAAGCCAAAGACATTGACAAGTTGTCTGTCGTACAACGGTTACACCTAATTTGAATTAAACTACAGTCGCAGATGACAGAAGCGCTCCTTTCATCTTTTGTAGGAAGGTCACCCAGCCCAGAACGAGCGCCACGCTCCTTCTGGAACTAAACACGTTGGCCCCGCCGTCTGTTGAGTCCTCCCTTCACAACCCACACCTGGGTGGCCAAGGGTCACGTCTGACCTCCCAAAGGCGCCAACGCCTCTGCACTCTTCCCTTTGGGGAAGCAGCAGATGGCAAGGGCGCGCAGCGCTGGTGCCGCAGCTCTCAGTCACGGCGGGCCAGGACCACTGAAACAAGGACTAGTCCGGCGCCTGGGACGCTCTCGGTCGCCTGCTGGATGCCGCGGGGGTTTTCCCGCATCTCTCTGGCTTCCGGGCTCTCGGAATGCACACCTAAACGTGGCGAGACTCCCACACTTCTGCCCGGAACCCAGCCCGGGAAACCCTCGTTTCCAGGGAAAACTAAGCTGCAAGCAACACACACTCAGAGTGACGCCCCGACACTCACCCAAGTGATAAAGGCACTGGGCCTGGGGTTCTCGCGAGGCAGCCCCTACCGGCTCCAAGGGATGAGCCAATGGGAGCGCTCGAACTCAAGGGGAGTAGCCAATCACCGCCCTCTCGGCTCTGGAACCCAGCAGCCAGTTCTACTACTGTTCCTCCAGTTCCCCGGAATCGCAGTTCTAAACTGGAAGTCCACCACCGCCCACTTTCTTCATCAGAGTCTAGTCAGTAAATAAACTTTCCCTACAGTAGAGCCTTCGGAAGCTGCAGCTCTCGCTGTATGCTCCGTATAGGCAGGACCTCATCTCTTGTGCAACTTGTGCATTCTGCTAAAGTTAATGGTTCACCTCAAGCACAGCCAAGCTTTCCAAAAATTAGTGAAAACGACGAGCATTCTTCTTCCCGTTCACGTAACCGCTCTGAACCATTTAAACCGGTGTCTGAATTCAGAATAGAAAGATGAATTAATAAGATGAAATTTCTCTTCAGCAAAAGTGTGAAAGGCCTTTATTTACTGAAGTTGGCAAGAGTTTGTCTGGGGCTAGAAGTGGTATGGGGCCGCACAGAGTCGGACACGACTGAAGCGACTTAGCAGCAGCAGCAGAAGTGAACCCAAGAGAGCCAGTGCCCTGCAGAAAAATGCTGATGAAAGGGCGTTTACCCTTATCTCGTTCGTTGATGTCTTCGAAAATGAAACCACAAAGAGTTGCTCGAGGTTTGTAAATACTGTTTGAGAGCTCACTGCGTGTCAGGCTTGATTCTAAAAGCAGTTTATCTGAATTAACTCTCATTCAATCTTCACAGCGACTTTATTGTTTATTTCAACCTGTTTTACAGATGAGGAAATTGAGAAAGATTCAAGCAAGTGAGAAGCCGCGGCAAGCCTACAACCTAAGTGTGGATGGTTTATTCAGTTAGCAAAACATTTTAATGTCCAAATTAACTAGGCCTAAACAATCCAGAGTCTTTCACTTCTAAGAGGTATGAATTCTACTTTAAGAAATCTTTTGGTACAAAATATTCAGTTAAAAATCTCAGAAACTTCCTGTGTCCTTAGTGTAATTATCACAGTTAGCTGCGGTCATCAGGATGAGGATTGAGGGTTGGGGTGGTGAGAGTGGAGAGAAAGAGATGCAAGACTGAAAGAAGTAACCTGAGGAACATTAAGACAACTAAGCCACTTAAAATAAGTAGTGTCTTTACTGATTGGATGTCATCAATTTGATTTAATCATTAAAATAAATAATTGCATTAATTATGTATGATAGTGTGCACACATATGGACAGATATATAGGTTATCTGAGGTAACCTATGGAGAATTATGAATGATCTATGATTAAGAGTTTTTAATCTATGTTCAATTTTCACTTTTATATTGGAATTTATTTTAATAACATCAATTAATAAAGAGGAAAGTGGAAGTCTGGAAATTGTTTTATTAAATATTTATCAATTCTAAAATATGTTTGCTTTCCAAACTATATTTATTTTTTTAAAGGCTATTTCACACAGAACAAGTTGTAAAACTTAGTAATGAGCTAGGTAACTGGTGAAGGAAACATGGCTTTTATAGCAGACAAAACTTCGTATGTCTCAAAGCTGGGCAACCTTTCTCAATTTCCTTGAGGACTTACACAACCTGATAAGTGTGGATTTGGTTTTAAGCTTTGCTTCAAAGGGCAGGACCACTAAGCAGGCAGTGATAAGCAGGTGAACTAGCAGATGCTTGGGTTCACTTCCAGTTCTGTGTGGCAGGGCCATCACTAAACCTGGTAGCTCTGGAGAGAAGAAAGAATTTGCAAATAGCATAAGGATCATCAATAAATGGCAATATCATTGCCACCATATGTAAATGTTAATCCACCAGTATTTTTTGTTCCTCTTTGGGCTTTCCTTTACAAAGCAAAACATTTTCAGGTCAGCTGACACTTAAGTGAAAGTCAGTGTGAAACTTAAATGAAAGTCACTTAAGTGAAAGTCAGTGTGTCTGATTCTTTGTGACCCCATGGACTATACAGACCATGGCATTCTCTAGGCCAGAATACTGGAATGGGTAACCTTTCCCTTCTCCAACGGATCTTTTTGACCCAGGAATCAAACCAGGGTCTCCTGCATTGCAGGCAGATTCTTTACCAACTGAGCAATCAGGGAAGCCCAGCGGACACTTTAAAAAGCTTATAATTCCAAGCATAAATTTTCCCATAGAATAAATTTTTTTTGCTGATCACAACCCACAGAACTTAGATGCCCTTCATCTCCCAGCCATGCCTCCTGCTGTGATGGGTTAGAAAAAGTCCCTGCCAGCCACCCAGTGATTGAGGCTGTGTTCTCAAATGGAAGACTGCAGGTTGAAGACTGCCAAAGTACTAGGATGCAGAATATAAAGCACATTTTTAACTGAGTTAAATCATCAAGGTCATATCCAAGACCCTTTGGTGACCCACTAGAATTTTCCTGCCAATCTCAGGGAAGAGTGCTGCAGACTGGGGCTCTTAGAGTACCAGCCCTTAGCCAAGGGGTGTGACTAATCCTCTTCCTACATAACTGCATTGAAACCCCAGAGAGCATGTGGAGAAAGGAATGGGAGGTAGGGGAGAAGGTGTTTTCCACTTTCAGCCCACAAAATTATATTCTTTATGATATCCTTCATTAGTTAGCATTCATTTTGTATAACCATAAATAAAGTCACTGCTCCTAAGTTTGCCTAATTATAGGCCTTCCAGTAGTGACCTAAGAGTATTATTTCCTCTTCTGTAAAATGGGACCCATTCAGACAGCAGGAGATTATTGAAAGATGTACTTCGGGTAGGGGGAACCTGGGAACCTACATAAAACAAATAGATCAGCCCTTCCAATAAAATAGATCCTTCTTTAATATTTGTTGAATGAATATTAAAATGTACAAATCATAAAAGTGCTATTCAAGTTTCCTCTTTTGCTCTCCAAGGGAGGTTCTGTCAAAATAGTACATAACAAAAAATAGTGATTCTAGGGTTGCACAGTTCTTTTTGATGAGGAATATTGTGTGGTTGTGTTTTTTCTTGAAGGTCATTAGCTTCTTTCCATAAAGATGAAAACACAGCGTGATTAACGATGGTTTCAGCAAACAATTGTTTTGCCTGCTATGTGGGAGCCTGTGAAATGCACGTATTGAAAATGATGTTTCCCTATTATAACAGTACTTAAAATTTATTTCATGAATAATCAAAGTATTCATGTCCCCTGATTTATTGTATTATGGAGTTTCCCCAAAAACAACTTTCAAATTAAATTATTTCGTTAAAAGATCTGCTCAACCTGCCAAGTGAACAAACTTTTGTTTTTAATCTTTATTTTTTATTAAAGATTGCACAAACTGGAACCAAAACCAAAATACTGAATCCACTTTACGTCATTCATTATAAAACAACATACATCACATTTGTACTCTACCAAATAGGGCATTTTCTTTAAAATTATATATTGCGTGCTCTTAAGACTCATGCTTTAGATATTTTACATTTATCATCATTCTCTTATAAATAATTGCAACTTGACCAATTTGTACACCTGCTACGACTATATATTCATTGCGTCAAGGCGTAGTCTTTGACACGAAAACAGATGAAATAGAAACAAGTGTATGGATGTCACATCTACCGAATCGCGGCTACTATTTTGCCTATGCAGTGAAATGCTAATGTAAAATACACACACAAAACGTCGTTTCAAAAGGCACAATTTTCTTCACAAAAAAGAACAATGTAAAAATACGTGGCAGTTAAAATCGACGCCCTCGAGGGCGCTGTGGCTTCCCATTCATGTGATCTTAAACTTGGAGAACCAACCGCCTGGGTTGGTGAATGGGAAGCCTATTCGCGGTGCTCAGGGGCCTGGAGTGCGCCAGGACCCGCCGCCCTGGGGATGCTCGGAAGGCAAGATTTCTTTAAGACGCTTCTAAACCTTTGCTCAGTTTCAGCATCTGACCTGGGACTGCTCACTGTTCCAAATCTGGCGCGCGACCAAAACCAAACCGATTTGTCCGCCGGGTCTTTCTCACCACTGGCAGCTCCTCTTCTCCCACAGCAGAACCCCTTCTTCTCTCTGTTCACGCCCCCACACTCCCCGCCTTCCCTGGAAGACTCGTTACTAGTCGCGCTCGCCAACGCCCCCGGCCTCGGGGTCGCTCTGGTCGTCGGTGAAGCAGACGTCCACGTCGCTGTCGTTGTCGCTCTTGGGCTCTCCCGGCTCCGGCGGGTAATGAGGCTCGGCGCCCGGGCCGTCGGCCGCCTTGGGGAGCAGGTTCTGGCCGGGGTGGCGAGACTTGACGTGGCGCTCCAGGTCCCGGCGGCGCACCAGAACCTTGCCGCAGAACTCGCAGCGGTAGAGCGTGTTGCCCTCGGCGTGCAGCCGGATGTGCTTGTTGAGATTGCTGGGGTCGCCGAAGGGCCGCAGGCACACCTTGCACTTGAGCGGCTTGTAGCCTGTGTGCGTCCGCATGTGGATCTTGAGCCCGTACTTGCGCGAGTACAGCTTGCCGCAGTAGAGGCACAGGTGACCCGTCTTGGGCTTGCCCGCGCCGCCGCCGCCCCCGCTGCCGCCTCCCCCGGCGCCGCTCGCCGCCACGACGGCCGGGGGCAGCGTCCCCGCGTCCAGGCGGCCGCGGCCTTTCCCGGCTGCCATCTCCGACAACTGCTGCGTGTGCATGGCGATCTCTCGGTCGATGCCAGCCAGGGAGCCCAGCTCGGCCGGGCTCAGAGCGGCCGCCGCCGCCGCGGGCCCGCTGAAGTAAGAGATGGACTCCGGATACTTGAGCAGCCCGCCGAAGTGCAGTTTGAGCGGGTAATAAGCGGCGGCGGCTGGTGAGCCGTACAGGAGCTCCCCGTTGTAGACTGTAAAGGCCGGCATGACGGCCGGCAGGTGGCTGCACTCGCCACCCGGGTAGCCTTTGAGGCCGCCCGCGTCGAGGGGTGGCAGCGCGCAGCGTTCGAGGGGCAGCCCGGCCGCCGGGGGCAGCTGCGCGTAACGCGCTCCTGGCAGCTCGGCGGCGGCGGGCGGGGCGCGCTCCACGTGCTTGAAGGCGGACGCCTCTTCCGGGGGCCCGGGGAGCAGAGGGAAGCCGCGCAGAGCCCCAGAGCAGGGCAAACCGGGAGGCGGCGGCGGGTCCCCCGCGAGTAGGCACTTGGGATGGTGATGGTGGTGCGCATGGTGGTGATGGTGGTGGCCAGCGCCGCCAGCCGCCGGGTTCTCCCCGCTTCTCGGGTGTCCGCCTGCCCGTCCCCCGCCCAGCAGCCTACTTAAAGCCAGGCCGGCCCCGGGTTTGCCGCCGCCCTCGTCCCGGTAGGTGTCGCCGTGCGCGGCGGCGGCTGCCCTGGCCAAGCCTGCCGGCTTGAAAGCCGAGCGCACGCCCGGGTAGAAAGCGAGGCCGCCGCCCCCCGCTGGGGAACCGCCCACGATGCCAAGGAAGTGGCCGTGTCCTCGGGCGGGACCACTCATGTCCAGAGCGCGGTCCGGCTGCTCCTTTCCCTTCTTGGACGGCCCCCACTTGGCCAGGGTCGGCGACGTGGCGGAGGGCGCGGAGGAGGCCTCGCGCTTGATGCTCTCCCGCGCTCCGCAAGCCTGAGGGGCCGGTGGGACCTGCGGGTGCGTTCGAAGAGTGCTCGCCGGGGCGGCCGCAGAGAAATCTGACGCCGGGAGTTTCGGGGAAAGGCGAAGGCCATCCGCGGCCGGGGCAGCGCCTTGGCGAGCCGCGTGCTCGTGGTGCAGGTAGGCGCGGCCCCCGCCGCTGCTGAGCACGCAGTGGAAACGTAGATGTGCTTTAAGGCTATTGGGATATCTAAACGTCCTCCAGCAATACCAGCAAATGTAGCGCTCCTCCCCTGGGCGAGAAACAGTGAAAAGGAGACCCGGTGAGAAGCAAACAAGAGAGAGAAAGCAAGCGCCAGCGCGCCCAAGGCAGAGCCCAGGTTTTGACCTGCGGTGTGAGGTGAAGCATAAGTATTCTTGGGTACCGGCGAATAAGTGAGTTCGGTAGCCCCACTGTAGCAAGGACTCCGAGAAGCCCCAAATGGCCAACTTTGTCACCATCTCCATTCTCTGGGACTACTCAGAGACCGAGAGGTGTGACCTGGGCCTTTCCAACGAAGACTTTCTCCGGGCCATCCGAGCATATCTTCATTGGAAGGGCAGTGCTCAGGGAGGCTGGCTTGAAAGAGCCGGGGAAGAGCCGAGAGCAGCTGTTGCTTTAAATCAAGTGTCGGGGCTGTGCTGTGCCTGGGCCCATCTGTTGGCGTTTGCAGAATAGGTGGCGTATGTCAAGGAGTTTGGATAAACTGAACAAAGGCCAATCTAATGGTCGTGAGCGCCTCATTACCAGGCGAGACAATATCCTGTATGTATGGGCCATATGTAATCATTCCTTTTCACAGAACAATGTCTTTTATGTCCACTACCCACCCTCCCCAACCCCTCCCAGTCTTAAACACTTTGCTTGAGATTTTCCTGGAGCGTGACCAACTGAAGGACCACATTGGGACTATGATTTGCTGTTCCTCAAAATTATTTGCATCTTTATTTCCTCTTTAACCCCGTTTAATTTGATGGGAGAAAAGAAAAAGTCTTAGGTCCTCATATTCTAAAAACAGAAGGATTATATGCATTGTCTTGTCAGTTGTTCCACCTGGTTATTAATTAACTCCTAGATAGCTGCACAAATCCAAGCTTAGTAAAGTTCTTGGAAAATATCAATTTATGTGTGTGTGTGTGTGTGTGAGAGAGAGAGAGAGAATAATATAGATACTCAGCTTTCGATAAATACACAGTTCTCTGTCAAGGACTACACACATGCTTTTGGCATCAAACCTCCTTGTGTGGTTAATATTATTAACATTAGTTGTTTAATTTTGCTAGGGTCTGTGAATGCAGTCAAAAGACATATGTATGAAACAGATTTTGATCACATGGTAGAAGTTAATTTTCACTTTAAAAGGTCATGTTATATCGCTTCAGAGAAAGCAAGCTTGTAGTGGGGTTTCTTCTTAAATGTTGTGGTTGATTGATAATACTTGGTTTATTGATTATTGGTGTATTAATAATCAGTTATTATTGATAATAATTGGTTGAGTGAAGGGAAGGATGTCCAAAATAAGAAAGAAGTTAGCTGACCCACAAGAAAGTATACAAAGTAAACATCAGTTTCATTAAATGTAATGGGAAAGTTAAATTTTTCCTCCTTGCACACAAGCTGCTAAAACTTCTAAAACATTACTACAGAAACAACAGTGGGAGACATTTTCAGATAGTCCTCTCTTCATGCATTTTACTCCTTAATCTGGATAGAGCATGTCGTCCTTCCTCCCAGATAACTAAGGTGGAAGTTCAAGTAAGGAGCAGATTTTTCTAGCAGAAGTTAAGGTAAAGCAGAAAGAAAATGGAGAAAGGAAGATGATTTGCCTACGTTACCTATCCTCATTGTTTATGGAAGACAGATAAAAGTCACTTCAATGATAAAAATCATGTCTGTTGTACTGAACAGCCATGTAAAATAAATCTTCATAGAGGGAAGACTTTCTGAGTTCTCTTGGTGGGTGTGTTGATTTAATATCTTAAGTAACCTCCTTGCTGCTAAGTTCAGAACCTCCCTCTCCTTACCCCGTTTTGAAGAGGGCATTTTCCGAGGCTACCCCAAAGTGACTCAGCTTTGTTCCTAAACCAAAGAGTCAGTATTTTCCTTAATCTTACTATGGAATTGAAACCCACTAAAGTTAGCCAATATTGGAAGAATTGCAGCCATCTCTACTTATTTCTTCCTCTTTTCAAGGTTTAAACCAATGTATGTTTTCAGTTTCATTATGTTTTTTTAGTTTATCCTATTGAGTTGACATGTTCTCTTGATTCTGAAATCCAACCTGTGCCAAACATATCAAACACACCTTGTAAGTGATTTTGCCTCCTCTCTCAGATGCATCTCCAAGGTTATCAAGATTTCAAGCATCTGAAAGCTGGAGAAATCAGGGTTCAAAATAAACTACACATTCCCCAAAAGGGAAATGGTGTCTGTTCTGACATCTGTGACCATATGATGTTTATAGGCTCTATTGACTGAAATGAAAACATGAGGGCCACCACTCAAACAAATTGCTTTTGTACTATTTGAGAGTGTCTAAGAAAGGGTTTCTTTGAAAAAATTCCTGGCCCCCAAAGGCCAGTAGTCCTTGGAATTGTTCTATAGTGACAGATTTGAGAGTTCTCCACTATGGGGCTTTTATCATGTTTCTCTTTTACTGGAAGAAGTTGACAAGAGAATGTAATATAATGTGATAGAAGGAAAAATTTAGGAAAACTTTTATGAATACTGTACATACAGGTCTACCCACAAAATCAATAGAATTAATTTTCAGAGGACAAGGACACTCTGAAGTGAAGTGATTCATCATTTTGAATTAATTTCATTCTGTCTTATTCATGAAGTGTTTCTTAAATCCCACACTTGTATTAAGTTCTTTAACTCTATTTCTAAAGGGATGACATTAAGCAGGCGATTCAGGAGAATGTGTCAAAATATTTCACAGCATCTGTGATGTTGACTTTAAATATAACTATGTCTTTAGGAGAAATTACAAACTAAAACAACTGGTGAAGAAAAAAGAAAGTCATAGAAGCATTGTGCAATAAAAGGGAGTCTGGAGATCTTAACTATTTTAGCACCTTCCAGCTTTTTTCCACAGGAAGTGTTTCTCAGTGTCCTAGAGGAGGTTTGAAAATGTTTCTTTCTTTAGTTACTTGCTGCACCTTAATTTGCATGAATCCGCTCTGGGCTTTGGAAGGGATCAAATAAATCTGAGAAGAAACTGGGATACATCCCAGTTTCCATTTTAGTAGGGAGAGGGAAATGAATAAATACCATTTAAACGGAAGGGCCTCAGTACCTGCCAACTGACCAGCTGTAAGTACCGTAATGCTTCTAAAACGCTGTAGAAATACATTCAGTTCAGTTCAGTCGCTCAGTCGTGTCCGACTCTGCGACCCCATGAATCACACGTTACTCTCCTCCAAACCGGTGAAGAGATTCCCCTCACCTTCTAAAAGCATTCCAGGTTTGAGTTACATTTTTGGAGCTCATGATGTAGTTATCCTAATAATATGTTAAGGCATCTTTATGGATTCTTAGGTAAGTAAATAATTGTTTCTTTGGGTATGCTATCAGAAAGGACGACCCGCATGAAATTCATGAAAAAAAAAATTTCCCTGACATCAAGAGCGAGATTACTATGGTCTGTTAGCATTTAGTGTTGATTTAAAGGCAGTAGTGGTGACGTCGCCTCTGCCCACTCCGACTGGGAGTATGAATTCAGTTTTACGCAGAGCACGAAAAAGGCCTTTCAGGTCTAGGGATGCCCCCCAAAGACCAGAGGAGGAGGACTGGACTCTCGCCCACCCGCGCTGGCCCTGGAGGCTCTCTTAGCGGCGGTACCTTTCTCGTCGTGCGTTGGGGTTGCAATGATGGGTATGTCGAACCACTGCGCCAAGGAGTTGGAATACCACACGGTCAGCTCCTCCCCTGGCTGGACGTCTCGCAGTGCTCGATAGAAGATCTGGGACGCAAGCAACAGGACAGCTTGCAGTCATTTCCTGGGTAACTGGTCAAAAAACAACTGAGAAGAAAGATTCGATTCCCAGCCCTGACGCTGTGTGACGCTGGAAAAGCTATTAGACCCCTCTGAACCTCACGTCCCTCATTCTTCAAATGGGGAAAATAATAGTCTCTACCTTCTAGGGTTGTTGGGATGTTTAAATGAGACCTCTAGCTAAAGTGCTTTGCTCTTAGCATCAGTGACAGTTTGGTAGATAGAATTGGCGGTGGCGGGGGGAAGCCCACAGTACCTGTCCTCCGGGTAAGTCTGCAATAGCTTCCAGAGTCTGTTCCTGGGCGTTCCTGGCTGCCCGGATTAACCCTATCCACTCCAGGGGGGAGCCCCCCGACTCGTCCACCAGCTCCCCTCTCACCATGCGCACCTGCAACAGAAGCAGTGGTCGTTCTCCCAGGTGCCACGGCCGGACCCGCAACTGGAGGAACGGGTATCCCCCCCGCACCCGGAATGGCTGCGTTCGCTTTGGCCAGACCGCTGTGCGCTGCTGGGAGGAGGGGAAGTCCTTAGGACCCTTGCTTGGGGGAGGGAGGAAGAGGGGAGGCTGGCTAGTATAACCGTTCTTGTTCCACCTTGACAGCGCGAGTGAAAGCATCCAGCCCGAGCGAGTTACATATACCCTGGGCGCACCTCGTACCCAGACGTTTCTCACCCCGACCCTAGCTCTCCCTCTCGCGGTACTGCGAGCAGTCCTGATGCCAGGCAAGAGACGTTTCACAATCAATCCCGGGACACAGGGCATCCCGGGCCTCCTCTCGTGCCTCCTCATTCCCGCGGCACCGCACCCAAGTGCGGAGATGCCTGCAAGCCCCGCAGCGAAAGTGAACAAAGCGGCGGCCCGACTGGTCATTTAAAAGCAATTAAAGCGCTCTTAAAGCAGAAGGCGTGGTTCGCGACAAGCTAGGGTTTACTCCGCGGGGAAGAGGATGATTGCGAGAAGAACCAGGTACTGGTCCGGCCGGCGAACCCCCTAGCAGCGCCTTACAAGAAAGCTGTAGTCCAGAGTCCTCTTCCCAATCCGCCCCTCCCCAAGTCACCCGACTCCTGCCATCATTCCCGGTCGCAGTTGGCCGACCTTCACCCGCTGGGACGCCTCAGGGCGGGCGGGAGCCTGTTAGAACCCCTTTCGGGTCAGGGGTCGCAACGCTGTTTGGGAAGTCGGAGCTGGCAGGTTGACCCTGAAGCCTCCCATCTGCGACCCTAGCCCCTCCGAGCCTGGCTACAATCGCCGGGCCCAGGTGACCCACGCGGGTGGAAGTTCCTGGTCCTCGGAACCCGCGTCAGAGCCACAGCCTGGCGCATCCTCTCTCGCCCCAAATCCACAAGCAGACATCCGCAGAGGGAAACACCTGGGGAGGTTCTAGGAACTAAGTCTCCAAGGATAAATTTTTCGGAGACGATGAGATTAAATTATCTGAAGGTAAATTTAAGCCTCAAATTAGCTTATTGAAGGGCAGAAGATTAAAAAAAGAAAAAGTCCTCAACGCCTGTGTGTTGTATAAAAGAGAAAATGCACGTTTGCCAAGAGAGGCTGGATAGGGCCGGGAGGAGGGTTGGGGTGGGGGGTGCGCCTCTGCGATAGAGATCCCAGCGCTCCGGGGAAATCCGGAGTTCCTAGTGGTCCTAGCACGCAAAGAGCCTAGTGCACCCCACCCAGGGGCTCTCCCCTCTCAGCCATATCTTCTCCCCTATCCTGGCCCACGTCCAGCTCTTGGTTAACGCGACTTGTGGGAAATGATCGGAGTCCCCTTCCACCTGGCAGAATTGGCAGGTAACAGCTCAGTCACCCGTTTCCTCCCCTAGCCCTATCCACCCCTTTCCTAGGCTGGGAAGAAGGGGAGACGAACGAGCGGCAGAGAGCGGAGGTCGGACTGGCTAATACCTTTTTCTTGGGCCCGGGTTCCCTGCGGTCTGACAGGTACTTGCCCAGCTTGAAGGTTCCGGGCACCGGCCCGAGGCGCAGGCCGGCTGGGATGCAGCAGTCGGCACTCACGCTGGTGGCCGGAGCGCGGGCGGCTCCGTGCATTGCTGCCGCCGCCGCCAGGCAGGCGCTCGGGTGCGCGGGGTCCTAAGCAGGGTGCGAGTGACAGAGCCGGAGCCGCGCGCGAGCCGGCGAGCCGCGCCCCGACGTGCGTCCTGCACCCGCAGAGTGACGCGGCCGGGCAAGCACTGCGCCTTTTCAATCTGGGCGGGCGCCTTTTGGCACCGCGAGCGGAAGGGCGCGGAGTTTGGTGAGAGAGTTGCGCTGCGGAGCAGCTGCAGAGTCCCACCCGAGAGGGTCACATGGAGTGGTTCCCTCGGCCCCCTGCATAATCGAGGCCTCTGAATGGCTGGCGCACAATGGTCCAGGCGACCTTCCCATTCCTGAAACTCCAATTTGTCAAGGGCGAAGAAAAGGCGCTGGGGAATCAAAGGTCCGGCGGGACCATTAATCCTCAGCATGGGGTATTGTCCTCGAGACAGTTACGATATTTTAAGTGACAAATCCACTGTATAATTTCTCCATAAATTTTTCTTCCTTTTATTGTTCGCCGACAAACCAGTTTTGGGAAATAAGTGACTACTTTAAGTCTACTTGGCTGATTCCTTTGAGCCTTGGTCTACTTCAAAGATTTTTAATTCTCTCCCCTTTGGCTTTATTGTAAAGGAGATTAAACAAAGAGATGGGGACTGTTTGGAGGACTTGTTAACTTCTATTGATTTCTGGCGTGTGCCATACAGAAATTAGGCAGGTACTTGATGGGAAAACACCAGAAAATACCTACACTTTTTAAATAACGGCCATATTACCATTTCAGGGGATTGGGTTCAGGCCAGTCGTCTATTTAGAACCACTTCATCGTTCCCTCTGTCCAGTTTGAAGAGTCCGAACTAGTTTTGGGAGACGACGTCAGTTGCACCTTTGCTCCCCGGTGCCCCCCAGGCTCGAACTTTCTCTGGAGAATGGTTAAAGGCTGTGGGACTAGACGTGGGGATAGCGTGCCCTGACTACACCCGAGGATTGAAGAGGGCTTCTGCTGGCTGGATTTTTAATAATTTCTCCCCTGCAGGCCAAACGAAGACTCAAGCCCTGAACGCTTTTAAGTTTAAAACGAGGACGAATTTTTGGGGGCGAATTTCCCCAGAACCAACAAGCCAGACATTTCTTTTAAAAGCACTCTAGCAAAGGTCATAGGAAAGAGGCGCGAGGTGGGCGTTGATGACAGCTCACGCGGGCTCAGCCGCTCAGCCATGTCTGACTCTTTGCAACCCCGTGGACCATAGCCCCCCCCCCCCACCCCACCCCAAACCTAGGCTCCTCTGACCATGGAATTCTCCAGGCAAGAATACTGGAGTGGATAACCACTCACTTCTCCAGGGGATCTTCCTCACCCAGGGATCGAACCCTTCTCTCCTGCATTACTTCGCAGTTCAACCAGAGTGCTCCTTTTCTTTTAGAGAAGCCTCCGATTTGTGTGGGGACAATTACTGTATTATTGTCAAGTGATAGCCGAGTGATCGAGCTCATTAGATATTTGTGACAATTCTGCCGGCACCTGCAGGGTGCTAATCATCCTGAGCGCTGCTCCCCAAACGCAATGCCCCGGAGTCGGTATTCCGGGAGAAACGTGAGTGACTCTGTGCTGCGGCCTGCTGTTTGAGGCCCAACCACTGCGCAGATGCAGGACTCCCTGCTGTCGCCACGCCGAAATCTCCACCCGGCTCTGCCGGCCGAACCTGTGTTTCTTAGGCCACTGGCAGGGATAATTCTGATTAACAGCAGCGGCAGGACGCAAGGTGGCGACACCTGTAACTTAGCAGTTCGTCCCACCAGGCCCTACCTGCGGGACCCTTCGATGGAAATGTGCGTTCGCAGTCCTGGACAAGGTCAAGAGACTCGGGCTCACGCAGTCTGTGCTCCGTCACTCAAGGTTCGAGGAAACTTCGGGAAGTTGCTTCAGAGCCTCCGTCTCGTAATCCGTAAAATGGGAATAATGATGCAGACTCTTGGTTTCCATTCTGCAATTCACTAGGGTTTATGTGAAGGTTAACAGCAGTGATCTGTAGAGTGAATGAATTTAGGGCGTTCCAAAATTCGAGGCTTGCCTAGCAGGGGAATCCAAGCCAAGTCAAGGGTCTTAAGTGTAAGTATTACAAGTCGGGAGAAGTGGTGACACACGGATGGCCGCTAGGTGGTAACCCCAAGGCCAATGTAGACGCGGCAGCTGGGACGGAAAAGAGCCAGTTGGCGGATCCGAGCGACCATACGCTGCGGTTCCTCTATCCCTGCATCCACACGGCATCCAGGGCTCCTTTCCGAGGGAACTGCCGCTGATTTTTTATTCTTAACCCTCCAATTGCCCCCTCTTCGGGCCGCGAAGGCTGGCTGCGACAGAGAGGAGGGAGCCTTTGATCCAGAGGCCCATGAATGGCAAAAGTCAGGGGAGGGGAAGAGGAGAGGAAGCGGCTCCGAAGAGTGGAGGGCAATAAATTTAAGCCATGAACATGTCCCTCTAACCTCTGGCCTGGCGACTCCGGGATGACACCCAGTTTAAATTACCAGCACTGTTAGAGGGAAGGGGCGAGCGCGGGGCCTGGGTTCGGGGCTCCTCCCCGGCCCTCCTTAATGAGTGAAAAAGCGTGAACGACACGCGAACAATTTTATCAATAGAACCATGTAAAGGCCGACTGTGAGGAAAGTTATTTATTAATATAGCCAATTGTGGCTGGTTCCCAGCCCCGCGAGAAGAAAGGGACTGCGCCAGAGGCATTCACACCAGCTCGCCCAGTTTTATTCTGTCCTGTGGCTCAGAGTTGAAGTTCCCCAAGTGAAATAAATTGTCCACAAAGGAGGAAAGGAACACATTTTCTTTTATTTTTCCTCCCCTAAAAAGCAAGGGTGAAACCAATCTAATGTGCCCAGTGGAGCAAGATGGGCCGTGAAAGGCTGGGTGTTAAAAGTAAAAGCGGGCTGTGCAGCAAATGAGATGGAAAATTAAATGAAATTAAATAGCTTGAACGGCCGTATTGTCCCTTATTAAAAAGACACATTAATTACATGGTCTCAGCCTTATTCAAAGACAATGTTGAGACTCAATCAAAACATTCCACTCGGCTTTTTTATGGACTGAAAATGGGCGTCCAGAGGCCCCGTTAAAGCGAAATCTCTTCTACGCCGAGGTGCGGGACCGGGCGGGTTTGTGGGCGGCCCTGCTCGCTGCCCACCGCGGAACTGCACGGCCAACACCGGCGTGCCGGTAACAGGTTGCCCCTAATCAGGCGTGGGCGCGGGAGAGCGGCAGCCCTCCAGCCACGGGACCAGCCCACCCCGAGCCGAGCCCCACCGCGCCGCGGTGCTCAGCCGGGCAGCGCTAGGGGGCGGCCCCGCCCGCGCCTGGTGGCGTTGGAGCGCGGGGCTGGATACGCTACCCGCGCCGCGCACGTGTAAGCCGGCTGCGCTCCGCCTGCAGGGAAAGAGCCCCAGCAAGACTTCGTGCTGAGCTCGGGTCTCCGCGGCTCAAAGCCTGGATCCTAGGGGGGCCCAGTTTGCTACTCCCCGCTCCCCCGCGGCCCTTGACCTTGAGGCCCCGGGTGTTGTGGAGTCACCAACGCCACCACCCTCCCCAGCCGGCGCTCAGAGTCCCGAAACACCGGGATGGAGGGAGGGCGCGGGGTCCAGGGCGAGACCTGGCGAGACCGCGGGGGAGGCAGAGGCCTGGGGACTCCACCGAGCTGGGGCCAGAGGTGACCGGGGGCGCGCCCCCCGAGGGTGTCCTCGCCGGCCGGGCGGGCGGGTCAATGCGGACCAGCTGCGCTGCCCCCGAGGCGCGGGTGGGACATTAAGGCCGGGTCTGAATAGGGCGGCGGAGACGGGCTCTGGGAACGCCACCAGATGACACTCCAGCGACGGGGCCATTTTCCCCTAATTGCGAGGCCGGTGGGTGTGCAGCGGCCGGAGACTCCAAACGCGCGCCGAGGACGCAGTCCGAAGGCCGCTGGTGGGTTTTGTGGTGCCTTTTTTGTTGTATTTTAAGTCCTTCATTGGAAGCGGCTCAATAAAAGTATTCAGAGTCCCTCTCGAGTTGCCTTTTAACCGGAGTTCCCCCAACTTATTTCTTGGTTCTTTCGGTTGACATGGTGCAAAGAAAAGTCAGCGAGCGTGTTGCTGAATTGCAATGTCTCGGGGCACCCCCACATTCAACGCTCCTCTGCCGGCCGCTGCCGAATGAGCCCGCACTCAATTCGATTTTCCTTGCTGTTGGGCACATTTAGGAGCGCCTCTATTTGTGAAGTTCATTTCTAGGCAAATGTATTCAAGAGCTGATGGGAATGAATAGGACCGTGTGTCAGCCGCCCCTAATTGGGATTAAAGCACTTAGGAGCATATGCAGAGAGTGACAGAAATTCTCAGGTTGCATTGTGCTCAGACTTCCACCCGCTTGGACACTCCTCCTCCAAGGGAGATTTATAAAGCTTGCAGGGAGAAACTGAGGAAAGAAAAGCGAAACGGAAAAGAGACGGGCTAATGGCTCAGGATGGGGCTGTGGTTCAGCAAGTGGTGGTGACAGCTTCTGAGAAAAGATGTTGGGGATAATTGAACGCGGGCGGGGGAGCGGGTCTGAACTCTTTAATCAGAAAGGCGGAGAGTTAAAAGGCGAAATAAAGATGTTCCTGAGATTCCCAGACGGTTTTTCTCCCCCTCCCCCGCTCCCTTGAAGAGCTCGGTTTTCTTTTAATCTCTGCCTCCCATCCCCACCGCCAAAGAACATACCCTCTCTTGGGGCAATAAGAACAATTTGGTATTTGAATTGGGGAGAAAAAGTCAAAAGAAATAAAAGTATCTTCTTGTGTGTGTTAAAGAGAACTTCACAGCCAAATAAGTCAATGAAAGTATTTCCTGACGTTTGTATGTGTGTAAAATACACACACAATAGTTAAATCACAAGCATAATGATGTGTCTCTATACAGTCATATGTGTATGAACATACAGTCAGATGTATGTTCTCTTGTAAATCTCCAAAGAAGCCGCTGGGTTTCGGAGCTGAAGGAGACAAGGCCTTTTAAAAAGCTGGAAATCAGTCTGCTTTGAGGCTGGAACAGTCGTGTAAGCAAAGAGCAGTGACAGCCTCTTCTAGCCCCTGAGGAGCAGGGAAGCCAGAAATAACATATGAAACCTAAAGAACAGTAAGGGGAACACAGATTATCTGGATTTCCTTGTTTGTTTCTAAGCTTGGGGCCAGATGGAGACGTCTCACTTTTGGTGTCATTTTGGTACCATAAGAATGTATTTCCTCCTCCCTTTAATTGGAATGTATTTCCCCCTTCCCTTTAATTGGAATGTATTTCCAATTAAAGTTATTTTGAGATTTAATTCTTTTTTAAAATCTGCATGCAGCAAGAGAAAAAAAGAGGAAGAGAAAAGGCAGTTGATGTGTGCATCTGGAGAAAGAATAATATAACCAGTGGTTTTTGCAGTAAATTTCTACTCAAAATTGGTTCCCAGACTCAGTATCTCCAGAGACACTTCCCCCTCCTTGCCTGATGGGAAGGTGAGTACTCCAATTACAAGGAGGATTTCAGGTTAGAGAAGATGACCATGTGACAGATGGACAATCCCCATTGGTGAGCCATGAGTCAAAGATTTTTTTCTCTCTTCAGTTCCTCCACAGGCCTAAAGCCTTCCTTTCTCCTCAATCAACCCCACCTCCTGAAGAAAAAAACATGTAATCTATATTCAGGAAGCACAGAATTTTCCTTTAACCCATGATCCAGTGGTGCATAATGGGGGTGTGGGGGGAAAGCTGCCTAGCAGGCACCTGTGTAATTCCTAGGACAACCTGTGAGCTATGGAAATTCATTAAATGGTCATTATGATAGCAATAGAAATAGAACAATTAAAAAAAAACACCCAGCTGAATGTCACAACTAAGAATCAAGTTAAGGTTCATAACCTGCATCTCTGAATAACAGTAGATTCACTAGTAAGAGTAGCATCCTGTGTACTCTCCTAATTCACCACGAGGTGTGTGTTTGTCCAGTTGAAAAGTCAGTTTCATCACTCATGTTATTTATGCTTGTGCTGTTATGTCCATGACCAAATGATGATATGTTTTAGCTTCCTGAAAGCATGTTTGAATTTTATAGTAGGGACTTCACATTAGAAAAGCTTTCCAAATAGATATATGATCACAACATAAAAAATTAGGTGTGGTTACAAAAGTACATTTTTATACATAAAAACATTTTCTCTGTTAAACAGTTTTATTGAGGTATAATTTACTCATCATACAATTCACCCATTTAAACTGTACAATTCAATGTTGATGGGTTTTATTTATTTACTTATTTTTAGTATATTCACGGGATTTTGCAGCCATAACCAACAGTCTGATTTTAGAATATTTTTATGTCCTTTCCCCAAAAGAAAGCCTATACCCATTTGCTATCATTCCCCATATGTTCCCAAACTCCCTAGTTATAGGCAAGCATCAGTGCATTTTCTGTCTCTAAAGGTTTGCTTACACTGCACATTTTATATAGATTGAACCATACAGTACATGGTCTTTGGCAACTGAATTCTTTCACTTAGCATAATTTATCAAGGTTCATCCATGCTGGAGCATATGTCAGTATCTCATTCTTTATTGTGGATGGATAATCTTTATTGCATAGATATATCATATTTTGTTTATCCATTTATCAGCTAATAGACCTTTAGTTTGTTTCTACCTTGCTATTATGTATAATGCCACTGTGAACATTTGCACACAACTTTCTGTGTGCATATATATTTTCACTTGTTTTGGATGCATACCCATGAGTGAAATTGCTGGGTCTGTATTAAGCTGTTTGAACAACAGTCAAACTGCTTTCCAAAGTGCTGCACCATTCTACCAGTCGTTTACGAGTGTTCAAGTTTCTTCATATCCTCCAACATTTCTTATTATCTGCCTTTTAAAAAATTTTTTTACTATACTCATCTTAGCATGGGCGAAGTAGAATCTCATTGTAATCTTATCTACATTAATCTAATGACTAAATAGCTAACGCCCAAGCATCTTTTCATGCCCTTCTTGCAATTTGTTTATCTTCTTTGGAGAAATGTTTATTCAAATCTTTTCCACATTGTTAACTGTCTTGTCTTTTTATTACTGAGCACAGATACATTTTTATAACTTTAAAATATTCAACAAAAAAACAAGCTATTAAGTTTAACACCACTATGAGGTAGATTTTATTATTTATCTTTTACCAGTGAGAAAAGTTCAGAGGGGTTAATAAGCTTGCTTAGCGTCACAGAGCAAATAATAGAATTCCTCTCACACTTTGTGAACACCAAGCCCAGGCTATTTTCACTTGACCACATTATATTCAGAACTTTCAACTGACTTCACATATCTTCACATGCTCCTTTCTGTGAGGATCATTAAGTTATCATGGGATGTCCTAGCGGTTGAGAGAGTGGGCTCTAGAGGCAGACTGCCTGGATTCGAATCCTACCTCTGACAGTTACCACCCATGTGACCTTTAGCAAAGGTAACCTTTCTATTCTTCAGTTTCTTCATCTGTAAAATATGCATAATAAGCAGACCTTCTTCACAGGATTGTTGAGAGGATTATGAGATGTTGATGAAATGTGCTTAGCATTAGAACTCAGGACAGACGATATACTCACGAATGTGAGTTATTAATATTTTTATGATACCTGTGCTTACCATTCACTGAGTCCTATGATAAGGTATTGTACTACTAGGCTGGAAGTTGTACATAAGTTAAATGGAGCAGGATTTCTGACACCAAGGACCACTTGCTAAAGTAGTCACATAAGATATTGTCATGTGTATCTCAGGGCAACAAATAATTCTTGAGGGGAAGCCTCATTTTATAGACACATTCTAGCTAACAAATGAAGGAAGAGTTCAAGAATTCAAATATTATGGCAACCCTTCATAGAATAATAGATGAAGTCAATGATCGTCAGTGATGACTAGCATCACAAACAGCAAGCCTCTGAATGGAAGTACACAACACTGCCTATGAAATAGACTTGTCAAAACAAGCAAGCAAGCAAAATTAAACCTGAATCTGATTCCTCTGATAATAGGAAATAGAGAGGACAGATGAACTTGATAACCAAACCCATGAGGATACAGTCAGAGAGGGAAACAGACTGCGGAACCCTCTATTGGACAAACGACCTGTGTCACAAGTAGGTTGCAGGGGGCAATAGGAAAGAAAGGGGGAAGCAAAAGATTTAAAGAGGCTTAAAGGATGGCGTGGTTTTAAAAGATGTCCACAGATTCTTTGACAATCCTCCCCTCTAAAGGTGGAGCCTTGAGTGTGAGTCAGACTTAGTGATTGGTTTGTTATGAAGATGAAAATGTGTGATTTTTGAGACTAGGCCATAAAAGGCTTTGAAGAGTCCACCCTGATAATTCTAGAACTGATTAGATATTTAATGATAATTTAATAATGTTAACTACAAGTGGAATAATTATAATTATTAATAGCATAATTGTAATTGTAGTATAATTTTTACTCCTTATTTTTCAGAAATATACACTGAAATATTTAAAGATTAAATATGATGTCTAGGGTTTGCTTCAAGTAATTCTAAGGTGGGGGGCAATGGGTACAGGTATAGATCAGGGTTTTTCAACCTCAGAGCTATTGACCTTCTACATGATAATTCTTTGCCTTGGGAGCCGTCCTGTGCATTGTAGGACATTTAGCATCATCCCTGATCTCTACCCCATAGATGCCCAATAGAACCCCTCCCCTAATTATGACACCAGACATTGCCAAAATGTCTGACAATGTCTAAGGGTATAAACTACCTCCAGTGGAGAACCACTGACTATGGTGAAATAAAATTAGCCATAAATTGATAATTGTTGGTTTTGAATGATAGAAACATGAAGTCGATTACACTATTCTCTCTACTTTTCTCTGTGCTGGAAATTTACCAAAATAAAATGTTATTTTAAAATAAGACTTAGGACTTCCCTGGTGGTCCAGTGGTTAAGACTCTGCACTTCCACTGCAGGTTTGATCCTTGGTCAGGGAACTAAGATACCACATGTCACCCGGCTCAGCCAAAAAATAAGCAAATAAATGAGTAATAAAATAAGATTTAACTTTTTAAAAATAGTAGGGCAGAAGAGATCTGAAGCAAGCAATAGGTATGTATATGTTGCTTATATCCCACTGAAATGCATGAAAAAAAACAACAGGTTCTTTGTTCTGTGATCTTTCAAGACGCTATATGAGGGATACTTCTTAAAAGGTCACAGAACAAAGAATCTATTTTTTTAATCATGGATTTCAGTGGGATATAACAAGGGATGGGGCTTCCCTGGTGGCTCAGACAGTAAAGAATCCACCTGCAATCTGGGAGACCTGGGTTCAGTCCCTGGGTTGGCAAGATCCCATGGAGGAGGGCATGACAACCCACTCTAGTATTCTTGCCTGGAGAATCTCCATGGACAGAGGAGACTGGTGGGCTAGCTACAGTCCTTGGGATCGCAAAGAGTCAGACACGACTAAGCAACTAAGCACAGCACAGCACAAGGGACAAGTCAGAGGGAATGTGTTGAGTTACAGAGTCTGTGATTTAAATGGCCATCTGGAATCTTCACAGCTACAGTGGTACCCCACCAGGCCTAAAGAGCCCACAGGCACAGTGTCCAAAGCTCTCACAATCAGAAATGCTAATCTGGTGGCATTAAATAAAACTTGTTCTCCTTTTCTCAGTTGTAAACAGAAACCACCAAACATGCTCTGCACTTAAGTCAGTTATAAATGGCCTACATTTATTGCATTTGTACAAATACCTTCGGAATCAGTAAAGTTAGTCTACATCCATCCTTGACATTTCAAGTCCTGCAGTTCTGTTTTGGAGACCAATAGAAGAGGAGGCACCAGGGAGGAGCAGAGTCTTCTGTATTACTACTGAGTTTGGGGTACTGTGCCCCTGACTTGATGCCTCTGACTTAAGCCATACCTTCATCAGGGAGAGTTCTTACATATTGTTATGTGTTGCATTGTGCCCCTCAAGGTTCATACACTGAAGTTCTAACCCCTAGTACCTTATCTGGAGATAGGGAATTCACGGAAATAATCAAGTTAAAATGAGGCCATTAGGGTGACTAGTGTCCTTATAAGACAATGCAATTTGGTCACAGACAGGAATATAGGGAAAACATCCTATGAACATAAAGACAACCATCTATTAACACAAGCCAAAGAGTTAAGACTTGAAAAAATGGAGCCACAAAGTAGGATATTCCCATCATAGTTGCTGCTGCTAAGTCACTTCAGTCATGTCCGACTCTGTGTGACCCCATAGACTGAAGCCCACCAGGCTCCCCTGTCCCTAGGATGCTCCAGGCAAGAACACTGGAGTGGGTTGCCATTTCCTTCTCCAATGTGTGAAAGTGAAAAGTGAAAGTGAAGTCGCTCAGTCGTGTCCGACCCTTAGCGACCCCACGGACTGCAGCCTACCAGGCTCCTCCATCCATGGGATTTTCTAGGCAAGAGTACTGGAGTGGCTTGCCATTGCCTTCTCCGTCCCATCATAGTTATGAAGGTCTTAATAGATTCTTGTAGCAAAAAATTGTAATAATAATACACAATTTCACTATATTACCTTATTCATTGTAGTAAAGTTTCCTATTTGCCTTCCAAGTATCAATTTTCTCCATCTTCTAACAGAGCTCTAATTACATCACATTTCAGTTGTTTACATTGCTGTGGCAGTCAGGCTGTGTGTTCCAGCTTTTTTGTAGCTGCTGCTGCTGCTGCTAAGTCGCTTCAGTTGTGTCCAACTCTGTGCGACCCCATAGACGGCAGCCGACCAGGCTCCGCCATCCCTGGGATTCTCCAGGCAAGAACACTGGAGTGGGGTTGCCATTTCCTTCTCCAATGTGTGAAAGTGAAACTGAAAAGTGAAAGTGAAAAGTGAAAGTGAAGTCGCTCAGTCGTGTCCAACTAGTAGCGACCCCATGGACTGCAGCCTACCAGGCTCCTCTGTCCATGCAATTTTCTAGGCAAGAGTACTGGAGTGGCTTGTCATTGCCTTCTCCGTTTTTGTAGCTACATCTGGCTAATGTGATACAAGCAGAGTGCTATCTGAGACTAAGAAGACAACTCAGTTCCCTTTGCCTGTCTTCATTCCTGAGTGCAGACACAATGGCTGGCACTATAACAGGCTTTTTGGTCTATGAAATGACCCTGGGTATGGAAGCCATATCAAAAAAGCAAAGACATCACTTTGTTGACAACGGTTCATTCAGTCAAAGCTATGGGTTTTCCAGCAGTCATGTAGGGATGTGAGAGTTAGATCATAAGAGGGCAGATTGTCAAAGAATTGATGCTTTCCAATTGTGGTGCTGGAGAAGACGCTTGAGAATCTCTTGGACAGCAAGAAGATCAAACCAGTCAATCCTACAGGAAATCAACCCTGAACATAAATTGGAAGGGCTGATGCTGAAATTGAGCGTCCAATACTTCAGCCACCTAATGCCAAGAACCGCCTCATTGGAAAAGACCCTGATGCTGGGAAAGACTGAAGGCAAGAGGACAAGGCGGTGGCAGAGGATGAGATGGTTAGAAAGCATCACTGGACATGAATTTGAGCAAACTCTGGGAGATAATGAAGGACAGGGAAGCCTGGTGTGCTGAAGTTCATGGGGATGCAAAGAGTCGGACACGACTTAGCAACTGGACAACAATGGCAACTTTTAGTTTTTTAAGAAACTATACTGTTTTCCACAGTGGCTACACCAATGTTCATTCCCACCAGCAGCAGAGGAGGGTTCCCTTTTATCTGCACCCTCTCCAGCATTTATTATTTGTAGACTTTTTAACGATGGCCACTCTGACTGGTGTGAGGTGGTACCTCATTGTAGTTTTGAACTGCATTTCTCTAATAGTGAGTGATGTTGAGCATCTTTTCATGTGCCTACTGACCATTTGTATGTCTTCTCTGGAGAAATATCTATTTAGGTCTTCTGACCTTTTTTCCATTGGGTTGTTTGTTTTTTGGTTATCGAGTTGTATGAGCGTTTGAAGATTTTGCAGATTAAGCCCTTGTCAGTTGCATTGTTTGCAAATATTTTCTCCCAGTCCCTATGTTGTCCTTTCTTTTTGTTTACAGTTTCTTTTCTGTACAAACACTTGTCAATTTGATTAGGCCCAACTTGTTTCTTTTTGCTTTTATTTCTATTGCCTTGTTAGACCGAGTGGTCAGGTTTTTTGAAGAATGCTAATCCCTCCAAATCCCAGGAACTGGAATTTGTTTATATCAAATCTTTATATGAATCAAGATTAGCTTACAACAAATATGGCAGTTTGTTTTCTCTTGCTTGGGATTGGTTTAGAAATGTGCATGTGAAACAATTCTGGCCAAAATGACATGAGGGTAAGTTTTCTAGAGATATACAGAAAAGGTTTATATTGATCTTGGAAAGGGGGTACAAAAGGAAAGTAAGAGTGAGAATGTTAATCGCTCAGTCGTGTCTGACTTTTGTCACCCCATGGACTGTAGCCCGCCAGGCTCCTCTGTCTATGGGATTTCCCAGGCAAGAATACTGGAGTGGGTTGCCATTCCCTTCTCCAGGGGATCTTCCTGACCCAGGGACTGAACCCAGGCCTGCACTGCAGACAGACTCTTCACCATCTGAGCCATTAGGGAAGCCCCCCATTAATTCTGTCTTTGAATATGTGAGGACAAGTTTCCTAGAATAGTAACAATCAATCATGAGGAACCAACCAGAGGACAGAAACCAACATGCTAATGAGACTAGACATTTGTCATTGAGCCATTCTGAGACATTGAATTAACCAGTCTTACAGTGGCTCAGATGGTAAAAATCCTGCCGGCAGTGCAGAAGACCCGGGTTCAATCCCTGGGTCAAGAAGATTCCATGGAAAAGGGAATGGTAATCCACTCCAGTATTCTTGCCTGGAGAATGTCATGGACAGAAAAGCCTGGCAGGCTACAGTCTATGGTGTCACAAAGAGTTGGACACAATTGAACGACTAACATTTTCACTTTCACAGCAGTTCTGTCTTTAGATAAATAAATCATATCTGAGTGTTTGTGTGAACTCCGGGAGTTGGTGATGGACAGGGAGGCCTGGCGTGCTGTGATTCATGGGGTCGCGGAGAGTCGGACACGACTGAGTGACTGAACTGAACTGAACTGAACTGATGAAAGAAAATAAAGCAAAGCAAATGGTAAAAAGATTGATGGAGGAAAATGCTAGTTTATATGAAATGGCTAGGAAAGGTCTGTCGGGTCAGGTGATTTTTGAGACTCAAAGGAAGTGAGAGAGAAGGCCATGTGAGATATCTGGGGGATGTGCAAAGGCCCTGAGGTAGAGGTATGCCTAGTAATCTGCAGGTACAGTGAGGAGAGCAGTGTGACTGGAACACAGTGTGTGAGCAGCAGAGTGGTAGGAGATGAGATTAGAGAGAAAATAATGGGGCCTATTCATCGAGGGCCTTTTGAATCATGTTAAGGACTGTGTGTTTTTTTTCCTCTGATGATACGGGTAATCGTTATATAATTTTGAACAGGGATGTGACACAATTGGAATTTTACTTTAGAAGAATCGCACTGGCTGCAATATGGACAACAAGGTAAAGGGGAAAAGGTAAAGTAGAGAGCATTTCTGAGACTAACAATATCCAGGGAGAGATGATGGTGGTTTGGACCAGGTGGTTGTGGTTTGGATGGTAGTGGTGATAAGAAAAGGCAAACTTTGGGAGATGTTTCCAAGGCAGAGCCACCAAGATTGGATTGGGATGTGAAAGAAAAAGAAATCAGGGGTATCTCCTAGGTTTGGGGCATAAGTAAATGGTTAGAATGGATTTGTTATTTACTAAAATGAAAAAGACTGAAGAAGCAGCAACTAAGGGAAGCACAAGTTTATATTAAATTTGAGATGTCTATTAGCATCCAAATGGAGAAGTTCAGAAGAAAGTTGAAATATATAAATTTACAATTTAGAGAAGCAGTCAAGCTGGATATATAAATTGGGAAGTCATCAGTATATGTACATATACATGTATGTATACTCTGTCATGACTCTATATATAGTCATGATAATGGATGAGCTTGTTAAAGGAATGAGTATATAGAGAGATGAAAATCCGAAGACTGAGCAATGGGGCACTTCAACTTCAGAAGTCAAAGAGGTGAGGCAGAAACAGCAGAGGAGACTGAAGAAGCAACCCGTGAAATAGGAGAACTAAAAGAGGAGTGTCCTGGAAGTCAAGTGAAGTTTCTAGAAAATAGAATTATGATCTCTGTCAAGTGTTGCTGAGAGATCAGGTAAGCTAAGGATTTAGAAGTTGACCACTAGACGTGGCAACGTGGTGCTCAATGCTGACTTTGGCAGGAAAAGTTTCCATTGGACTGATGAGGGTAAAAGTCTGAAGGGGTGGGGTTCAAAAAAGGATGAGAAAAGAGGAAGTAGGGACAGCAACTATAAGCTACTTTTAGAATGATTCTTGCTATAAAGGGAATCAGAGACATATGGCAGTAACTGGAAGAGAATATGGGATCAAAGATTTTTAAATGGTTGGTGGATAAGAGTCAGACACGACTTAGCGACTTCACTTTCACTTTTCCTTTCACCCATTGGAGAAGGAAACTGCAACCCATTCCAGTGTTCTTGCTTGGAGAATCCCAGCGACGGGGGAGCCTGGTGGCCTGCTGTCTATGGGGTCGCACAGAGTCGGACACAACTGAAGTGACTTAGCAGCAGCAGCATTCTACAAGCCTACTCTAGTATCTGCTGCTGCTGCTGCTGCTAAGTCACTTCAGTCGTGTCCGACTCTGTGCGACCCCATAGACAGCAGCCCACCAGGCTCCCCCATCCCTGGGATTCTCCAGGCAAGAGTACTGGAGTGGGTTGCCGTTTCCTTCTCCAATGCATGAAAGTGAAAAGTGAAAGTGAAAAGTGAAAGTGAAGTTGCTCAGTCAAGTCCAACGCTTAGCGACCCCATGGACAGTCGCCTACCAGGCTCCTCCACCCATGGGATTCTCCAGGGAAGAGTACTGGAGTAGGGTGCCATTGCCTTCTCCGAGAATGATGCGAATAATTCACAAATGAGGAAATATTAATGGTACAAGAAAAACGAGGGGTTAACTGCTGAGTTAATTGAGTTAAATCAGAATGGTTGATAGTATATCCCTGAAAACTTGTAGCGTATTGGGAGACAGACTCAACAATTCAATCCCTAATGCTATTCCACCTCACCAGGCTTCTTTTTATGCTTCTGCTCAGTTGCTCAGTCTTGTCTGAGGCTTTGTGACCCTATGGACTATAGCTCATCAGGCTCCACTGTTCATGAAACTTTCCAGGCAAGAATACTGGAGTGGGTTGCCATTTCTAGTGTAGGTTAAAAGGAAGAAAGTGACAGAAGCAATGTCCCCCTTTCAACTTGGTCCTCTCAGGCCTCTTCTTGGAAGTCAGAGGGGTTGACCCTATCACCTGTAGTCACTCTGCTGCAGGCAGGGAAGCCTGAAGGACTTGCTTGGCCCATCAGCTCTTCTGCAAGCAGCCTTGGGGGCCCAGATAATTTGGGTAACCAGAATCTAAATGGGGTTTGAGATGCATTCATATAAAGAGAGTTTTTTAAAATATTTATTTCTTTGACTGCACTGGGTCACAGTCGGGGCACTCGGGATCTTCATTCTTCATTGCAGTTTGACAGCTCTCAGGCTGCCGTCTATGGGGTCGCACAGAGTCGGACACGACTGAAGCGACTTAGCAGCAGCAGCTGTGGCATGTGGGATCTAGTTTCCTAACCAGGGATCAAACTCAGGGCCCCTGCCTGGGGAGCTCAGCGTCTTAGCCAATGGACCACCAGGGAAGTCCCAATATAAAGAGTTTTGATTCTGGGTCTGAAACCAAGATAGTTTATGGTCTAGTTTGAATTCATCATTTCCTCTGAGTAATCATTAATTTTTCTCCCAAATCTTACTGAACTCCAAACCTTTAACACAGCTTTATGAAAACACTGCCATAACTTAGTTACTAGGCAACTCCTAAAAACCATTTGTATTGGGCTTCATGAAGCCGAGGATCTCAGAACCAAAGGGACATCTAGAGGTTCCAGTCCCAACCTTCATATACTTTTATAAAGTAAAATCTGTACATGCGTGTGTGTGTGTGTGTGTGTGTGTAATGAAACAGATAGGTCTCTTCTAGGTTCTAGGTTACTGAATTAAATAAAACCCCACAAGATATCTTGAATTTATACTTACTGGAACAGGTGGCCATCTGAGAGATACAGGTTCTTACTTATGTTCCCTGCTTCATTCCTCTACTCTCAGTTCAGTTCAGTCCAGTTGCTCAGTCATGTCCAACTCTTTGCGACCCCATGAACCGCAGCATGCCAGGCCTCCCTGTCCATCACCAACTCCCGGAGTTTACCCAAATTCATGTCCATTGAGCCAGTGATGCCATCCAACCATCTCATCCTCTCTCGTCCCCTTCTCTTCCTGCCCTCAATCTTTCCCAACATCAGGGTCTTTTCAAATGAGTCAGCTCTTTGCATCAGGTGGCCAAAGTACTGGAGTTTCAGCTTCAACATCAGTCCTTCCAATGAACACCCAGGACTGATCTCCTTTAGGATGGACTGGTTGGATCTCCTTGCAGTCCAAGGGACTCTCAAGAGTCTTCTGCAACACCACAGTTCAAAAGCATCAATTCTTCGGCGATCAGCTTTCTTTATAGTCCAACTCTCACATCCATACATGACTACTGGAAAAACCATCAGTTCAGTTCAGTTCAGTCGCTCAGTCGAGTCCGACTCTCCGCGACCCCATGAATCACAGCACGCCAGGCCTGCCTGTCCATCACCAACTCCCGGAGTACACTCAAACTCATGTCCACAGAGTCGGTGATGCCATCCAGCCATCTCATTCTCTGTTGTCCCCTTCTCCTCCCGCCCCCAACCTTTCCTAGCATCAGAGTCTTTTCCAGTGAGTCAACTCGTCGCATGAGGTGGCCAAAGTATTGCAGTTTCAGCTTTAGCATCAGTCCTTCCAGTGAACACCCAGGACTGATCTCCTTTAGGATGGACTGGTTGGATCTCCTTGCAGTACAAGGGACTCTCAGAGTCTTCTCCAACACCACAGTTCAAAAGCATCAATTCTTCAGTGATCAGCTTTCTTCACAGTCCAACTCTCACATCCATACATGACCACGGCAAAACCATAGCCTTGACTAAATGGACCTTTGTTGACAAAGTAATGTCTCTGCTTTTAAATATACTGTCTAGGTTGATCATAACTTTCCTTCCAAGGAGTAAGCATCTTTTAATTTCATGGCTGCAGTCACCATTTGCAGTGAGTTTGGAGCCCCCCAAAATAAAGTCAGCCACTGTTTCCACTGTTTTCCCATCTATTTGTCATGAAATGATGGGACCAGATGCCATGATCTTAGTTTTCTGAATGTTGAACTTTAAGTCAACTTTTTCACTCTCCTCTTTCACTTTCATCAAGAGACTTTTGAGTTCCTCTTCACTTTCTGCCATAAGGATGGTGTCATCTGCATATCTGAGGATATTGATATTTCTCCCGGCAATCTTGATTCCAGCTTGTGCTTCTTCCAGCCCAGCATTTCTCATGATGTTCCTCTACTCTAGGTACACTTAATCTTCTTTGGTCTCAATATTTTACGGTCCAATAAAAGAGATACTTGCTTTCTCATTATAACATATAAATTATACCAAAAATGGGGGAACCCCATGCAAAGTCACTTTAAAGTCATGGAAGAACAGGCATAAATTCAGGGAAGGTCATTATATCCAATAATATCCCTCTGTAGAAACACCTCAAGATCTTGGTATGTTTAAAAGAAAAAAAATTGAAAGACTTAACTTGAAAACAACAGAAATAGCTGAAGAGTTATAAAAAGTGACCAAATGTTTATTTAGTAATAAGAATACTGCAGATACAAGCTACATTTTCTTGAATTTTATTCCATTTTAAGGAAACATAGCTACTCAGCCAAGACTAAATTACCCAGATATCCAATTTTTTTTGAATTATTGTTGTTGTTTAATGGCCGGATAGTATTACCCTCAAAATTCTAATTCTGAATATTTTACATAATGAAGATGATGAGAATGGAGAATTTACTAAACTCCACATAGTATTTACAGAGAAAGTAAATTCAGTATGTGTGTACTGAATTTGACCTCTGAAACCATTCTTACCTCTTTCATACTGTTTATATAATGGAGAATGAATTTTCAAGGCTTCTTGTTATTAGAACGGAAGGCCAAGGAGATAACATATGAAAAAGAAGAGTAAATATCGTTTGATCTCAGGAAGAAAGTTACACCCTCTTCCAAGGTGAAAAAAATCTGTGAAGTAAGGATAGTTGTGGTTTATTCAAAGCACTAACCTATTCTCAGCACCCAAGACAATAAACATGGGAGAAAATGAAAATTAAGAATATTATCAATTTATTAATAGGTTTATTACCAAATAAATTTAAGACTAAAGATATTTGGATCTAACTGAAATATTCATTTTAAAAGAAGGTATTTGCAGAACATGGTGTTACTTAGAAGAGGAAAGACCTTTTATTCTCAGCATGGTAAACCTATTCTTTCAAAACACATTTTGAATTAGGCAATACTTTGTTTTGCTTGGTAGAACTGTTCCATGTGAGAAGATCAAGGAAGGTTTAGCTTAAATATATAAATTTTAAAGAACCCATGTTTCAGATATTGAAAAGTCCCACCCTAAGGAAAGTTTCTGCCCAACTTTTTAAGCATAGGCAATTAGATTCCATATCAAAGGATAAAGAAATGTGGGGTGTTTGAATAAGTTGACAATATCTGTAATCTAAATGTGAGATGTGGGTATTTTGCTTTGCTGCTTCTTCTTGCAATTTGGGCAAGAAATTTGAAATAGAAGAAAGAAAATTGCTGAGAGAAGATTTCTAGAGGAGGACCAGTTTTCATTTGCTGTTTTAACTAATTTTTCTAACTAATATTTCCCCTCCTGTGCTTGCAACTAATTTACCTTTAAGCATTGGTTGGTCTTTTAAAAACTGGTTACAAACTTGTGACAAAACTGCAGCTCTTAGAAAATATTAATACATTCAATCAGTTATACATTCTGGCAATATGTTGCAGTGAATGTTGCAGTGAATGCTGGAATCTTAAAAAGATTTTTCTTTCTGGAGCGATGCATTTAGCCGGATTTCCGGTGACTAAATGGGTTATCTCCAACAAGAAATGATTGCTTGGGGCATGAGATTTTACTTTATTCTATCGGGTGCAGAAAGCTCCAAACACAGAAGTGAGAAAGAAATGAAACGTGAGACACTATCAGTTTCCCCATGTAGTCCTTCAGCCCCCTGGAAAAACTGACCTCCGGCGTCGCAGAAAACGGAGGGAGGAAGCCCAGGCAGAGACAGCAACGTTGGGGATCTTTGAGGGTTCGGCCGAGGCCTGCCCCCTGCCGCCGAGGAAGGACGTCCCAAGCGCTGGGGACCCGAAGAGACTCAGGCGCAGAAGAGCGCGAGGTCTGCCCTCTGCCCCTCGGCCGGCGCCCCGGGGAGAAGGAGGGCCCAGGTCTCCTCCGGGGCTTGGAAACATCGGGCCCCTGGATTCCTTTGTCTCTCCTCCTGGGATTGGACACACTGGCGAGCCAGGCTGTTTTCCTGTGCAGAAGGAGAAAAAAGGCTCCCCCTAGACCTCGTGCGACCTATGCCTCTCTCTTGCCGTGGATGTCTTATGCCGCCCTCACACCTTCTTAGTGATGGGCTTGCGTCGTGGTGGCCCGGGAACTACGAGCTCCTGGAAAGCAGGGCGCGTGACCCCAAAGTGGCGGATTCCTGGAGCTGCGGGCAGAGGGCGGGCGGAGCAGGGCGGCTCGTCTTGCTGGCCCCGTCCGCTCCCTACGTGAACTTCGCCGTATGCTCGCGACCCGCGTCCTGCTCCGCGCCCGGGCCCCACCTTCTTCCCAGCCTCGAGCGCCGCTAACCTGCAGAACGCAGGGCAAAGCAAGCCGGGCCTCGGGGCCCCGCGGCCAGTGCAGCTCAAGGAAAGCTGAAGGAGATTGGGGGCTGGGGCTGGGGAGGGGACCTGGGTACCAAAATCGGGGCGAGGCCGATGCAGCCATGACTGTACTGGGCTGGTTTGGGACTCCCAAGGCAGGAAGCCTTTTATAATAATTCCTTTAAATGCTTATTACTGATAAAGACATAAATGATAATAAAAGAGAAGGAGGAGCTCACATTTGTCAGCCAAAGTTAGAGTAACCTGTCTTTTGGTCTGAGCATCCTAGGTTAAGTCTTGCATCACTGTCCATGACAGGTAATGGCACTTACTGTGCAGCAGCTCTACTGATGCTTGACACGCATCATGCTAAGCCCACGCAGGCCCTTCAAATGTGATCTTTCCCTACGTTTTCAGGAACACTGCAAGGTAACTGTTACATAGATGGTTTTCCAAAAGTCTGGAGAGCTTCATGACCATTACAGAGGCATGATCTCTCACAGAAAAAGGTTGTACAATTTCACCTGCATGTCTGGAGTCAGATCTAGGTTTTGAAACTTAGGGGAAAAATGGACCAAAATCAAAGGCTTGGTGCTGCCTGTGGGAAGACCAGGAAGACTGTAAAGGCCATTTCTATCATGGTTATTGTGCACTAAAAAAAAAAGTTTGAATGTGTAAAATTATTTGCATTTAGTCAAAGAATTACAACTACAGCTGAATAAACCCGTAGTCAATATATGTATTCATATCCTAAGGAAAAATACAGAATATCGGTGAAACAGTGATTGTGAAAGGTAGTGAGTGGTTTCCTGTGCCCGTAGTCGGTAGTCAGCATGAGTCTGCGTAACACAAGAAAGTATGCTTAACAAGAAGGAAGACTTTACTTTTGGAAATGATTGTAGGTGAACATGTTGAAATTGTCAGATGAGGTCTAGCATTATCCTCAAGGAAGACACGGAGCAGGAGGATACAGATGCAATAGTATTTCCCGTATAAATTTAACTCTTCCTCTAGTAATCCTGCCTCCCACCCCCACCCCCAAATTTACTACAGTGGCAGCTGACAGTGTTTGGGGTTGTCAGGCAGAGGTAATCGAGCTTCAGAGCTCTTTGCTTAAATAAAAGTTGATTAGTAGATTCCCGAGTGTCCGAGGATGGGCACGTTGGCAAAAAGCTGGGAGGAGAGGGAGACTCGCACACTGCCCATCTTTCCGCTGCTTCTACTGCCGTTACCGTCGCCCTGCCAGCTCCAACGCGGCATCCGCGCTCCCATCTCCAGAGCTCTTGCAGCTGTTTCAGGGTTTAAGACACAGGAGGAATTTCAAGTCCCTGAGCACTGAGAGTTTTCCTGGCTCCAGCTAAACCTGGCTGGGAGAGGAAACAACACAGCCGCAATTTGACCCTGCCCGAACCGAAGTGAAAGCACCTCTTGCAACCGCCCCCCCCCCCCCACCGCACCCGGCACACACACACACACCCGGTTCCCATTGGGGGAAGATGCAGGAGCCCGAACAGCGCAGGAGCTGCCCTATAGGCTGCGCCCCCACGCACTTCCCCCGGCTGGGGCAGGTGAATTCTCAGTGAAGAATTTGGAGATTGTTGCGGCCCCGCTGCTGTTCTGGCCAGCAGCCGGCGGATGGGGGCGCATCGCTCCCTGGAGTCCCAGCAGGCCTGAGCCGCAGCTGGGCCGACGCTGGGAGGACAGGTGTGTGCTGCCCAACCCCGGAGCACCGGGAAGCGTCTGGGAACGAGAAAGGGACGCCCGGGGGCTAGTCCGTCGGGAGGAATCATCTGGCATTCAAACAGCTCCTGGGTCTGTTGCTGCAGATCGGTCCGCGCCGCGGGAGCCAGAGGAGAGCCAGGCCAGACCCGGCAGACGCGCACGCCACCCAGCGCCGCCTGGCGCAGGTCTCAGCCCGGCGTTCCTTCCCTCCATTAGGCAGAACACTTGGCGCGTCTGTTTTTGTTCTCTAGTGTGGGCCTCCACAGGAGCCGCAAGGCGGTCCTTAGCTCCCTTTTCTTAGCTCCTGGAGAGGTAGCCGGCACACAGAAGTTCAGTAAAATAATGGTTCATTCATTTAACAAGTATTTGTTGAGCGCCCACTATGTGTCGATGTGCCAAGTAAGGATACCGAAGTGAACAACACTGACAAGGCATCTGACCTCAGCAAGCTTATTTCCAGTTGGTTGAATTAATGAAAAAAGGATCAAGAGCAGCTGCAATAAAGATTCCGCCTCTGAACAACCTTTCCATTGATCACCTCAAAAAGGACAGGAAAGGAAAACAGGACAAAGGAGATAAAACTAGAACCATCCCCTCCCTCTTAGGGTCTCTAGGGATGATTGAAGAGATCTTCTTTAATGTATTCTGTGGGCAAATTAACCTACTTTCTTGTATTTAGTGCTAAAGGTCTGTATCTTTGCCTCCTCCAGAGCTTGTATATTGAAACCTAGTGTCTAACGTGATGGGTGGAGCCTTAGTAAAGTGGTCGGTCATGAGGGTGGAGCTCTCCTGAATGAGATCGGTGCTCTTACAAAAGACACTCCAGAGACCATCTTTCCCTTCTGCCATGTGAAGACACAGAGAAAAACTGCCTATGACCCAAGAAAAGGGTTCTCAACAGACATAATTCTGTCTGTGGTCTTGATCATGAACTTCTCAGATTCTAGAACTGCAAGAAATAAATGTTTGTTGTTTTTAGGCCACCCAGTTTATGGTATTTTATTACAGCAGCCCAAATGGACTAAGATGTTCACTGTATTTTCCATACTGAAGACAGAACTCTGTCTTTAAGTTTTAAACAAAACCTATCATTTTGTTTTGAGGAAGAAAACTCAAAGAAGACAAAGAATAAACAAGGTGAATAAAAAGGGAGATGTGTGTTAAAGCAGTCCAGTGATTAGAAACAAACAAAAAGAATGGTGGGGTTAATTTACACGAAGTCTCATTTTCCCTTCTCACAAAGAAATATTTTGAATTTAAGTCATGTGAACTAGGGGCTTCCCTAGTGGTTCAGACAGTAAAAAATCTGCCTGCAATACAGGAAACCAGGGTTCAATCCCTGGGTCTGGAAGATCTCCTGGAGAAGGGAATGGCTACCCACTCCAGTATTCTTTCTTGGAGAATTCCATGGACAGAGAAGCCTGGCAGGCTACAATCCATGTGGTCGCAGAGTCGGACACAACTGAGCAACTAACACACACATGTGAACTATCCACTGTTTGTTTGTTTTTTAAACATAGATCAAGATCTGCCAAGTAAAGGAATTAGAATCATAAAATAAGTACATCCTGATAACCTTGCCCCGAAGGGCAAGTCATTATTTGATAATACTCAGTACTCTTCTCCCTCTTAAGCTACTTTAGCTTTGAAAAGACCTGCTGGTCTGTGTTCTGTGCCTAAGTCTTATTTATTCATGGGACTGAGTGACAACACAGAGAGGTCAGTGCCACTGCAAGAAAAGTTTAACGTTACTCACAATTCCCCTAGAAACAAAAAGGACAGCTCATCACACAGCCACAGAACACCAGATTTTGATCATGAAGCAAAGGCAGGAGTGTGCAATATGTTTAGGCCAGATATTTTATGATGGTTCCTATGGGAAAGGTGGGCTTCCCTGGTGGCTCAGAGGTTAAAGTGTCTGCCTCCAATGCGGGAGACCTGGGTTCGATCCCTGGGTCGGGAAGATCCCCTGGAGAAGGAAATGGTAACCCACTCCAGTATTCTTGCCTGAAGAATCCCATGGATGGAGAAGCCTGGTAGGCTACAGTCCACGGGGTCGCAAAGAGTCAGACACGACTGAGCGACAGAACGGGACGAACGAACGGATGGGAAAGGTAAGACCAGGCAGAATGAACAATTTAAGAATGGCTAGTGTCCTTGAGTTCTAGGCTATAGCTAAAATGGGAGAAAGCACTTCAGGACACAGCTGAGCATAGGATTTTCTGTGTTGGCACAGCAAGAGGCAGTGACAGCTAAGGAAAAAGTTTAGTAGTGTAGGGAAGCATGTGAGATTTACAAGCAGGCAGGTGAGGGAGTGCTGCCCAAGAACTTAGTGGGCTACAGTTTTATAGTCAAAGGAAAAGTGAGGAGGTAGAGAAGACCAGTTTGCTCATTCTTAAGTAGATGTCAAGCTCCGTCATTAGTTGCCCCTCCACATCAGGCGAGGAAGTTTTATTGTCCCTACATGGTCAAAATGGGATTGTCATGGCACAATCAAAATGAACAAAAAAGTGGTTACATATATTAAAATATGGTAAATCATCTCAGGTTTCAATATTATGTCACCTTTTCCTTCTATTTTTGTTTTCAGTGTATGCAGAGGAGCATGTCCTAGGAATCATTAACTTACTGCCCTTGCTGGGCAGGATATGGGTCTCATTCCACCATTGTTTTATTGCTTTGGGCCATGACTTATGGTTCCCTGGCATGGTTTTGTTAAGCAAACGTCCTTTCTTGAGTGATCCTTAACTTACGGGGGTCTATCATACATTTTTTCTTTTTCAAAAATAATATTTACTTGTTTACCTATTTGGCTGTGCCGGGTCTTAGTTCCAGCATGCATTATAGATCTTCAGTTGCAGCATGTGGAATCTTTAGTTGCAGCATGCAAACTCTTAGTGATGGCATGTAAGATCTACTTCCCTGAACAGGGATCAGACCTAGGCAGGCTCTCTGCTTTCGGAGTTCAGAGTCTTAGCCACTGGACCACCAGGGAAGTCCCATCCCATACTTTTTCCTTTACTTATGTTTCCCTAGTGGGATTACTTATTGAATTGCTGTACTTTGTCCCTTTATTCTGTTCCTATGATGGGGTAGTCCCTATTGCCTGGCACTTAACCCTGTGGTTTACATATCAAGGGCATGCATCTTGTTGGATCCTTTGCACTCCCTAAGAATTAGCTAGCCCTGATGGAGCAGTCTCTCCCCAGACACAAAGATTATTTAATAAGTCAAAATGTCATACAGAAAAATTTTAAATATGATTAATGCAACTGGGGTAAGAAGAAGGGGCAGAAGTTTCCTGTGGTCTTTTGAACAGTTTGCCCCTGTGATCTGGGCAGCATACTTTCTTCTCTTTGGTGCCAGAAAATTACTTTGGAAACTGATTGGTTTGGGTGGAGAGATGGAATCAAATGATAAATGCCAAAGAATAGGTTCAGAGAAGTAGAATCCAATGAAAGGGTGAAGTTATTAGCCAGACTTATGGTGGGCTGTTGCGTTAGGCCTACACCATAATCAATTCAGTCAGTACAGCAGAGGTTAAATGGACTTCTTGAGCTTAGAATTTGAGACTGTAAAGCCTTTCATTTGTTCAACAAATCATGTTTTCCAAAGATCACCTCCATATGTTGTCCGACATTGGAAAGCAGGCCCAGCCACTATTGTTATTCTGAATTGACTTGTTTTTTTCATGGTAAAGACTGCTTTATTGATGGCAGTTAGTACAAGTCCATAAATACTGATCCCCAAAGGACTCAGTTGTGTATCAGATTTACTGGTCCACAGAGAGCTAAATGGAATTGAACCAACTGATTGCTGGGAAGATAAACTGAAGTCAGTCCTGCTTATTGGGAAATGAAACCACAGCCAGCTGATATATGGCATATGCTGTTCCACCAACTGTAAGAACCATGGTGGCTCTATACAGGAGGACATCAGCTATCCTACCCTTCAGAGCAACGGGAATCCCATTATCCTCCTGAAACAGCTTTTGTTTTGCTGGAAACTGATTTTCAAACTGCCTACGTAAAGCAGTACTTATGGTCCTCTTACTAATCTGAAGGAGAGACAGATGATTCTGTAGCATCTTGGCTCAGCTACTGCTCACCAACCGTGACAACTGACCACCAAGAACCATTATTCTGACTTTAAAGCTGAGCCTCAGACAAGTAATTTGTCCAAGGTCACGTAGGTAATTAATAGAAGAGCCCGTTAGCATCTGGGTCTATTGCTCTATTCGGTGCTCTGCCCCACTATTCATGAACAGTATAGTTCCGTTTCAACAAGGACATTTAAAAAATTAATTATAAGTATTTATTGAGGAATCATTAGTAAAGTGTTCAGTACTGTGTGAGGGCTTGTGGGAGTGTGATATTTACTGGTCCTTAATATGTTCAGTGTTGACAAGTACTTGGTTTGTCCCTTCTTGGTGTTGCATTCTGGCTCCACCATACTACATTTGTAGACCTGAGCTGGTTGCTTAACTTTTCAGCCTATTTGCTTATCCATAAAAAGAGCCTAATAATACCACTTAATAAGCATGTCGATAGGATTAGGTAAAATATATACATGTAATTATTATTAACTATAGTTTCAGGTAGCTGAATTTGATTTCACGAGGTAGAAGATCGAGAATTGATTACCCAGCAGTTGAATGGGATTTGTTTTTTAATGTGAATATTCACAAATTTTCATGTTATCCTTGCACAGGGGCCATGCTAATCTCTATATCATTACAATTTTAGTATATGTGCTGCTGAAGCAAGCATTAAATAAGGATTTCTGTAATCAAAAATGTGCATTTAGAAGACTTCTCATATTAAAAATGTTTCTAATCATTATTAAATGTACAATGTGTAATGAGAGATAGCATTAGAGTATGAACTCACCAAATTCAAGTATTTTACAATATTGTGTTAATTTCTACTGAACAACAACAACACATGTATATATATGTGTGTGTTAGTCGCCCAGCTGTGTCTGACTTTTTGCGACCCCATGGACTATAGCCCACCAGGCTCCTCTGTCCATGGCATTCTCCAGAGAAGAATACTGGAGTTCATAGCCATTCCCATCTCCAGGGGATCTTTCTGACCCAGGTATTGAACCTGGGTCTCCTGCATTGCAGGCAGATTATTTACTATCTGAGCCACCAACAAAGCCCTATATACATACACCTATATATTCTTTTAAAATATTTGTTTATATTTTATTTATATTTTATATTCTTTCCCACTATGATTTATCACAAGAAAAACTTTTAAATCAGATTGTACAAGGCATTTCTCTAAATGGCCATGGATCCCTGAATCTCTTGCTCCCAGTGTGGCCTTAATCATCTCTTATTAAATAAATAGCTCCCATAAGATCATTTAAGGTTTTTCACTATGCTCTGTATTCCATTATTTCCTCCCTTGTATCACATTAGAGAGGAAAAAGTAAAATACAGTAATATTTTTCTTTCTCCATTTTTTCCTATCCCCATTTATCCATTGTTTTATAATTAACGTAAAAATTATTTTTCAAGTTCAGTTCCAGAGGATGAGATGATTGGATGGCATCAGCAACTCAATGGACATAAGTTTGAGCAAACTCCGAGAGACAGTGAAGGACTGGGAAGCCTGGCATGCTAAAGTCCATGAGGTCGCAAAAAGTCAGATACGACTTAGCAACTGAATAACAACAAAGTTCAGTTCCAACCATTTTTCTAAGTTGCAGATTTAAAGAGATCATGCTATTTCCCCCCTTTTCAGCATTTTTAAGTCTTTGAAAGGAAAAGTTTTGAGGATGTTTCCTCAAAGAATATATGCTTCCTGATTTCAACTCACAAATAGCTTTTATTTAATTTTCTGAGAAGAACAAACAAAATCAGTGTGGTTTAATGTGATGGAAGTGTCTAGCTGAGAATTTCAACAACAGAACTTATTTTGGAGAGCTTCCCAGAGTAAATAACACTTCAGAGAGTCAGTACCACATTGGCCATTTCCTCTTGCCCTGGGACACCCTGAGCTTATAGAATGTGCTTACCATATTTCGTCCTAATCCTTCTTCTCTCTCCTTGTCAGTTAGGTGTCTGTGGGTATTAGAAATGGCAACTGAAAGTTGTTTAAACAATAAAGGGACATTATGTCCACAAAACAGGAAGTCTGTAGGCAGATTTTTGAGGGTGGGTTAATTCCACAATGAAGCAGTTTTTCCCGCTGGCTGTTAGTTTGTCATCCTCAGCCTGACTGCCTTGTCATCATAATCATAACACACCTGTCTCACCACATATATCATAGACAGCAGTTTCTCAGACTTGGCACTATTGGCACTTTGGGATGGATAATTCAGTGTTGTTGCACATACAGCATTGCAGGATATTTAACAACATCCCTGGCCTCTACCTGATAATGCCCTTAGCACCTACCTCATAGCTGTGACAAGCACAAACATCTGCAGATATTGCCAAATATTTCATGGAGGTCAAAATCACCCCAAAAGTTTCATCTTATGAATAGTGGGAAGTATGTGCATGTATTGTTTGGAATTCTTCACTAAGGAGCATTTATCTCTTTTTACCCATTTATTTATTCAAACATATATTTGTATCAATATGTATTTGGGTATATTTATTCTTTGGGCTATAATAGTACACTATTTTGTTGTTGTTATTGCTCAAGCCTTTCCACCTTAGGCTACTGGGGTCTTTTTCAGGTTGACTCCTGTGTCCTTTTGATACATTTCCTTCCTTTTCATTTTTGCTCACTTCCTTCCTTACTGGTAGTATGAATTAGGATCATCTTGCATTTTCCCTGCCCAACTTTATAATTGGCTATTTCTCCAAGGATCCTGGGTTCCTTTTATTGGAGAATAGTATTTGGAAACCAAGATCTGGTGTGAGTGTGCTGCTTGCAATTGGGGTGTCACTGCTCCTAGCTTCTCTCAGCAGGTAGAACTAGGAAATATATATATGTATACTAATACCTGTGTACAAACATATCTATGATTATTTTATATCTGTTTGTGTATATAATGAGCTAAACAAAGTTAATTCTCTGATCTTTAATTCATTACCATAGAGTTCAATCTATCCTTTCTCTGTTGATTATCTGTAAGTTCTTTATCTCATAGTAAGAAATCTGGCTCCCATTAGCTACTATCCATTTACTTATTTGTTCAACCTCAGCATACATGCAAAGCATATTCAGAATTGTTAGCCTAAATTCTTATGAAAAACGAATGTACAAACCAGAGTACAATATTTCTACAGTTCTTTTTCTTTTTAACTTTACAGTCTCCAGTGGAGTACATTTTTCAGTCAGAATGTTAATACAGAACGAGAGCCCACAAAAATTTTTGCCCAAGAACCCATATCTTAGCAGTGGCCTTGTTCTATCTATCTCACTAATCCCATTATAACTTTGTGTGCATATTCTTCCAGTTTTTCCTTGTTCAAACTTAAATACATATACAGTCATATAAATACATGTATATGTACATTAGTTGTACAGAAGATTTTGGTCTGGAAGTAAAGCTTGAGAAATACAATGTTTTAGGAACCCTCCCGATCCCCATCCCCACCACAAGTAAACTCTGAAACAGTCAAGGTTAAGGATCATCCTCTTAGCCAGTCATGGTAACTCTTATCAGGATTGCCCCTAGCTGTATGGTGTGGAATCCCTGAAAAATATTTTGTGTGTGTGCCCTCTACCTATATGAATAAACCAGAATAGAAATGGTGAATGAAATAGAGTGGAAGCGAAGTTCAAAGTTCACGATGTAAAGAAAAGCTGAAGAGCAAAAAATTAGTTACAGTGAGCAAAGACTATGAAGTAGACACAGAATGGGGGAACTATACAGGCTAGCTGGAAACAAGAAAACATACAGAAAGAAGTATGCCTCCATGAAAAGATGCTCAAGTTTGCTAATTATTAGAGAAACTACTGCAATGAAGTACCACCTCACACCAGTCAGAATGGCCATCACTAAAATGTCTGCAAATAAAATATGCTGGAGAGGGTGTGAAGAAAAGGGAACCCTCCTACACTGTTGGAATGTAAGTTGGTGAAGCCACGATGGACAACAGTATAGAGGTTCCTCAGAAAACTGTAAATAGAATTACCATATGACCCAGCAATCCCACTCTTTGGCATATATCCAGACAAAACTATAATTCAAAAAGATATAGGCACTCCTATGTTCATAGCAGCACTATTCACAATAGCCAAGACGCAGAAACAGCCTAAATGTTCATCAACAGATGAATGGACAAAGATGTGGTCCATAGTTACAATGGAGTACTACTCAGCCATAAAAAGAATAAAATATCTGCAGCAACATGGTTGCAACTAGAGATTATCATGTTAAGTGAAGTAAGTCAGAGAAAGACAAATACCATATGATATCACTTATATGTGGAATCTAAAATATAACACAAATAAACCTATCTATGAAACAGATTCACAGACATAGAGACAGACTTGTTGCCAAGGGGGATGGAGCATGGGAGGAGGATGTAGTGGGAGGTTGGGGTTAGCAGATGTAAGCTATTACATACAGAGTGGATAAACAACATGGTCCTACTGTATAGCAGAGGGAAATACATTCAATATCCTATAATAAACCATAATGGAAAAGTATTTTTTAAAAAAGAAGGTATGCATAACTAAATCACTCTGCTGTACAGCAGAAATTAACATAACATTGTAAATCACCTATATTTCAACTTTTTAAGCAAGTCTAAAATGAAACCTAGTTCAAAAAGATAATTAAAAAAAGAAATATGCCTCAATCTTACATAGTTTTCTAGTTACAGTTCTATTATCAATTCACGTTTCTTTGTATTGTGAACTGTACATTTCTGAAAGGAACATTAGCAATCAAAAGAGTCTAATTAAAACACAAATTTGAAAAAAGAATGAATGAAGATTCATTCATTGAAGGAAATTAGCCAGTGTTCCAGGAGTAAAGGATGTGATAGGAGCAATTAGGAGAGCCTTTCTGTCCACAGCCAGACTGTGAGATCCATTCTGAGTATGAGTTTGAAAAATAGATTAAAGTCAGATTTCAATCATTTGGGAAGATTACTGAGACAGATGGATTTCTTCAGAGTCTTACAATCTGGCTTTTGTTCTCACAGATTCAGAAAACTGAGCTGCCAGTCTACCAAATCTAGACTATTTCTTAGGTGTGGACACACATTAATCAAACACACAGAAATTCACGTTAAAAAGCCAGTATAAATTTGTTAATCTATGAGGATAATAATAATCGCCAAATTGACCAAATACTTTTGTTCACTACTCAGAGCATTATGTTTCTATAGGCAAATCCATGTGAAAAGCCAAATTATTACTGGAGGATTACTTAGTAAGTACACAGTTAAAAGTCAGTAGGAGCCAGAAATATTAAGCTATATTACTCTGAGGCATCACTTCCATTCTAAGACCATACCTGTTGAAGAGCCTAGATACTTAAGTCTGTGAGCCAGTGCCATGAATAATTGGAAGGTATTACAGAAGTCAGAATAGCACACCCCATCCAAAGACGTCCACATCTTAATCCTCAAACACCTGTGAATAAGTTACGTCTAGGGTCCTCAACCCATTATGAACCAGACACACAAGAGGAGGTGAGTGCGTGGGCCAGTGATCAAATCTTGAGTTACAGGGCAAAGGAAAATTGAGTCTGAAGATGGAGTTGAGGTTGCTAATCGGTTGAATTTAAAATAAAGAATCCAGCTTATTCAGGTGCACCCAACATAGTAATCACAGAGTATTTTAAATGCAGAAAAAGGAGGCAGAAGAGTCGCTGTCAGAGTGATACTATGTGAGTCAATTGGCCATTGCTGGCTTTGAAAATGAAAGGAGGCTATGAGCCAAGGGATGTGGGCAACCTTTAGAAGTTGGAAAAGACAAGAAAAAATTCTCCTCTAGAGCTTTTAGGCAGGAACACAGTCCTGGTGACTGTGACTTTAGTCTCATGAATTTAGGACTTCTGACCACCGGAACTGTAAAATAATAAATGTGTGCTGTATCACATCACCAAGTTTATGGTCATTTGTTATAGCAGCAATAGTAAACTCACACACTTTGCCAAATTTGATGTTTCTGACCTCCATTTATATATTTCACAAATTTCCCTTCCTTAGATACCTTCTTTCTTAAGCAAAATAATACAGTAACTTGGTGTAAACTTTTAGTTAAAATCACAGTTCAGACAGGCTTCTGTAGTTGGTTCACGCTGGCTAGGCTTAGGATGTTTATTATTTAGACATTTTTTTGTTCAGGAGGATCTTCTTCGGAATGTTCCCTTTCTTGGTCCTGGGTGTAGGGTAAGGGAGTTAGAGAAGGCGAGGTTCGGAAAAAGAAGGAGACCGGCACTTTACAGGAACAGATCACCTTTAATGAAGCGAGAAGGGGCAGCAGTCAGATTAGTGAGCTACTGCACTAACCCAAGAAAAGAGTAAGTATATACAGGCTGCTGCTGCTGCTAAGTCGCTCTGCTGCTACTGCTGCTAAGTCACTTCAGTCGTGTCTGACTCTGTGCGACCCCATAGACGGAAGCCCACCAGTATCCCCCATCCCTGGGATTCTCCAGGCAAGAACACTGGAGTGGGTTGCCATTTCCTTCTCCAATGCATGAAAGTGAAAAGTGAATGTGAAGTCGCTCAGTCGTGTCCGACTCTTTGCGACCCCATAGACTGCAGCCTACCAGGCTCCTCCATCCGTGGGATTTTCCAGGCAAGAACACTGGAGTGGGTTGCCATTTCCTTCTCCAATATACAAGCATATATGTGGAAATCTACATATAAGGGGGCCTGTTCTTCTCCAAGGTGATTGAGAGCAGTTATCTCTTAAATGGTTGGGGCAAGGAATTCTGGAGATAGGCCAGAGACTGGGACCAGCTGGGAACTGGGCGTAATCAACCTTACTGTAATTTTTTTTTCTTCTGCTGCATAGAATGCTGTTTTGCATAGAATGGTGGGGAGGACCCGGAGGGGAGTTTTGAGCTGTGTAACTTGCCTTCACTGGGAATCTTCAGATTGATTTACTAGCAGTGAGTTCAAATTATATGTGTAATAAGGACAGAGAAAAAATATTCCTAAACTTATAAAGGAAGTTTCTTTTTAAAGTATCAGAGGAAAAAAAAAAAAAACCCAGCAAACTTACATGGCTCATCACCTTTTGCATCCAGATAAGCTGAGGTATTCAGACATTTTAACAGCTTTTGTAAATTGCTGCATTCCACCAGAGATATCCTAAACTAGTTTTTGGTTCAAGCCAATTCAATTCAACCTACATTTATGGGGTCCCTCAAAGATGATTTACCTTTGAACTAAGGAAGCCTAAGCTGTATGCCCCTGACTTGCACGGCCACTGAGAAAACGGAGAGATGCTGGACACTTAGACGCTGGAGTTCTGGGTAGGAAGCAGAAACGAGGTTGCACATAGGAAGTACTTATATGTGGCATTCTGGTAAACTGCCTAAAGGTTAACAGAAGGAAGGGACCTGAATCGCCTAGCCACTAGTAATTTGTCCTAATCTCTTTTTGCATTGTTTTGCAGTCATTCATTCTTAAGAACCTATTTGGCTTGGTAGGTTGAGGCCAAGTAAAAGTGTGAAAGTCGCTCAGTCGTGTGCGATCCCATGGACTATACAGTCCATAGAATTCTCCAGGCCAGAATATTGGACTGGGTAGCCTTTCCCTTCTCCAGGAGATCTTCCAAACACAGGGATCGAACCCAGGTCTCCCGCATTGCGGCTGGATCCGTTACCAGCTGAGCTACAAGGGAAACCCTTTGAGGCCCAAACTACCTTTATTTCTCTTTCTAAACACAAGACAAAGAACAGAAGTCAGGAAGTTGTATACTTTAATACAAAGCCACTGTGCTTCTTTGGAAACCTGTAAGATGGAGTAATGTTAACACTAACAAGGGCCGGCTTCCCCATCCTAATGTTTTTCCGTAAGTCGGAGCTACCACAAACGCCCGAGCAGCCGCGCGGGCTCTAGGCCGGAAATGACGAAAACTCTCGCGAGACTCTCCAAACTGCCGCGACACTTCGTAAGAGTCAGTTCCCGTCTCCTTCCTCAGTGTGCGCAAGGGTTATCGCCCCCCCGTCTCCTTCCTCCGCTACCGCGGGGCGGACCGGAACTTTTATCCGTAGGAACCGGTTTAAACAGCAGTGTTGCCGGCCGGCGTCAAGGAGAATAGGGTGCTATCTTCTTCCTCTCACCGTCCCCGCCGCGGAGCGGAGCTGAGGCCATCAGATCAAGGAGCGCGGTGACCGGGAGGGTTGGGTCTATGGTCGCTCCGCGGGCCGCTCCGCCGGCTGGTGCTTTTTTATCAGGGCAGGCTGTGTTCCATGGCAGGGAACTTTTGGCAGAGCTCCCACTAGTAAGTGATCTTCCGTTTTCTCCGGGTCTGGCTCTTGGAGGTGCTGGGTGTACGGGGCCTGCGACTCCTTTTGGCCTGGATCCCGTCCCTGTCCCGACCGCCGCGGAGGCTCCCGGGAGGCGGCGGCGGCGGCCGGAGGCGGAATGTGCCTTTTCTTCGGCGACTCCCCTCTCCGCACCCCCTTGGCGGGGTTTCGGAGGGGAAGAAAATTTCTTGGCGGGGGTGGGTAAGAGGGGTTGAGTCTCTGGAGAAGGAAGGTTCGAGAGTTTTAGCTTCTGATTTTTGGTTTAGCTCGGCCGAGGTTAGGGGCAGGGGAGAGGCGGGACTGGCGAGGGTTGGGATATGCGATGGGCACAGGTATGGGAAATGTGACAGTTCAGAACTGTGAGGCTGGCTTCTCAGGACAGTTGTGGTTCTCTCTCGCCTGATATTTGTAAAGTGGGTTGGCGTCAGTAGTCTTTTGTCATTCTTCTGTGTTGCGTGAGTCAATATTACTCCAAGGAAAGGAGGGAGTCAGGCTTGTTTCTGCTCATGAGCCGCGTTCTGCCACTGTCTTTAAGCCTATTTGGTTTCTATGTTTGTAAGGTATAAATCAAGTGCTCTGAACATTTGTCCATTTCGTTAGTCTATGTTTCATGTTTTGTTTTAAAAGTGTATTTTCTAGAGACTTTACCAACATCTTTAACATGTTTTCATGAATAAGTTTTTGTTGATGTCTGTACCGTGGAAGACATTTCTCCCTAAATATATTTGTGTAAGCAGATAGGAAGATAGTGGTGGGACTAATTGAACTTTGGGTAGGCTGTTCAGTGTATAGTTGAAAGACGAACAGAACCTGATGGTATCTTAGTGTAAATAATTTTTCATGCCAAGGGAGCGTGAGGATGGATTCCTGTATTATTCACTTGGTGTTTTAGCCGTTTGCACTAGAAAAAAGAAACAATGGGCTTTAAAACCTGTTTTCACGTCTGCACCTGTTTTCATAAGTGACCAGTCCAGGTTCGACGCATAAATTTTCCTCTGTTCATTTCTTTGCATTTGTGCTTTTTTAATAAAATTCTTTTTTAAAATAATAAAAAAAAAATAAAAAAATAAAACCTGTTTTCAGAAAAGCAGGTTTTCGTGCTATAAGTAGTTCTGTGGAGATGAAAGGCTATAGAAGCTTTACTTCCGATCATATTTAATTTGCACTGTGTTCCCTCACTGAAATATTTGCTTGGGCAAAATTAAAATACGGAAAATTTCGGTAGTGAAGAAGTAGTATTCTGGTAAACTTTGAAAGAAGCTGAGAAAATTGACAGATAGCCAGCTGTTGATTATCAGAAGTTACAGCCCTTTTTCAACTTAAAAAAAAGAAGTTCGACCCTTTGATAAGCCTTCTCGTTATGCTTTCATTTACTGTTGGCTTATTAAAAGGCGGCCAGGATCTATTTTATAAAATCAATTATTTTTTCACTTTTCAAATATAAAATTAGTATAACGTTAAATGTGCTGTTTTGAAAACTATCCTTGCCTCCCTATTCAAATAGTCCTGGAGGAAGGGGCCAGTTTAATCTTACTCAGATCCCTTGGGAATCATGGAGTCCCTGATCTGCAAAAGGTAACAAATATGAAAGACAAGACAATCAATTCAGGAAAAACAAAAAGATTATGAAAGCCATTGTTTTAGGTGATTTTGGTGAAAGAGGAAAATTGATATGATTTTTCATGGCTTTAAATTGCCCTTTAACATTAACTGCTGCTATCAGCAGTTAAAAAATGGATAACATTGCTACCATCAGCATGACAGTTTTTTTTTCCTCAGTAACATAGGAAATAATGGTGAATCTTAACAATCATGTGTAATTTTAAATTTGAGAATATGTGGTGTTAACTGGTTTGTCTTCCATGCTCTGTGCTGTGAAGAAAAACTTTAAAATAGTTGTCGAATTTATCTTTTTATATATTTGAAATGACTGTGGAGAAGAAATTGATGATTTTGAAACAGAGACACTCGTAGTATTTTTCAGGAAGTTAAGTAGAACACAATACATTCTTTGACTATGGTGCAGTAAAACTAGAAGGACACTAGACATTTGCTGGTTGACTGAAATAATGAACAGGTAACAAAAAATAAAACTACAAAACCAACTCTGGATACTTTACTATTTCAAAGAGAAAATTTAAAATACAGTTACATGTTATCTAGGAAATGATCAGTTCAGTCCCTCAGTTGTGTCTGACTCTGTGACCCCATGGACTGTAGCACTGCTACTTCCCTGTCCATCACCAACTCCTGGAGCTTGCTCAAACTCATGTCCATCCTGTCGGTGATGCAGAAATACGAAATTAGGAATGAGAAAAATAAGTAACCACAGATGTACCTTTGGGTCATCTCCATTTTCAAAGTAAATTTTAAAGCCAAAACAAAGTTATCAGAGAGCTGCTTCTTTACAGATTGCTCCAGGCCCACATTATTTCATAGGTAAATTTTTACCCGAATTCTAGAGGATCTGCCATTAAAGTTGTTCCAATTCACATGAAAAGTTTTCCAGTTCTCTTGAGGCCATGGTAACAGAGATAAAAATCTAGCAAATGTAGTACCAACAATGGTCACTTTCGAATATTGATGTAAATGTAAATTACTATCAAACAGAGTCTCATGTTACATTAGAAGTATAAAAAAAGACACTGATTTTATTGTAGAAATTAGTCAATATTAGGAAATCTGTTAGTAAACAGTGAAGGCATTAAAAAGACACCTAATAAAATTCATTCTTTTTTTTTTTTCAACTTTCATTCTTGACTAAAGCTCTTAGTAAAACAGAAATAAGATGGTAACGTCATGAATACATATCAGAGCATTAATAGTGAAACATTAGGAGATATTTAATGGTGAAACATTAGGAAAATTAGGATGCCTCTTTAAGGTTGTTCTGAATATGCTACTGTTAATGTAATTAGTAGGATGCTCATGCTTGTGCTTAGTGACTTCAGTTGTGTCCGACTCTTTGCGACCCCGTGGACTGTAGCCTTCCAAGTTCCTCTGTCCATGGGATTATCCATGGGCAATTCATTCATTCTCCAAGAGTACTGGAGTGGGTTGCCATACCCTTCTCCAAGGGATCTTCCACCACTCAGGAATGGAACCCGGGTCTCTTACGTGTTCCGCATTGCAGGTAGATTCTTTACACCTGAGCCACTGGGGAAGCCCAATTAGTAGGATAATGAAACATGACAAAATTATAAATACAAGGAGAAAATAATTTACAGTGTAACAAAATATAAACTACTCAAGAATAAGTTTAAGTGTGTAAGACCTATAGAGGCAGAACATAAAGATTTTAAAGTTTGAATGCTAGCATTGTAAGGGTATAATTTCTCTCTGATTGACCTTTAAATATAATGCAATCCCAAACAAAATTTTGTATGAATTTCCATTTTGGGGACGTGATATAATGATTCTAAAGCTTGTGTTTTAGAATAATATATAATTATAATAGAACTACCAGAAATCTTCTGAAGAATAGTAACAAGAGGTTTTTTCCATACCAGATTTTAATTACTTAATTTTGTATGTTTTAAATTTGGAGAAGGGACTGACAACGCATTCCAGTATTCTTGCCTGGAGAGCCCCATGGACAGGAGTCTGGTGGGCTACACAGTCCAAGGGGTTGCAAAGAGTCAGACGTGACTGAGCAACGAAGCATATATGTTTTAAAATAACATGGCTTGCCCTGTGGCTCAGAGGGTAAAGAATCCACCAGCAATGCAGGAGACAGGAGATGCAGGTTCAGACCCTTACTTGGGAAGATCCTCTGGAGGAGGAAATGGCATCCCACTCCAGTATTCTCGCCTGAAAAATCCCATGGACAGAGGAGCCTAGCAGGCTTAAGTCCATGGATTGCAAAGAGTCAGAAATGACTGAATGACTAAGCACAATATATTTTAAAATAGCATGGCATAAGAACAAGAAAAACAAATTAAAAATAAGAAATTATAAAGAAGATCCAAATATAATGATAGAATTATACACCGTGAAATTCTGATGACATTTGAATAACCATTTAACAAAACATTTAGCTGGATCCTTACTTTATACCTGTATCAGTTTCCAGATGGATCACAAAAACCGAAAGAAAAAAGCCTTAGGGGTATTAGAATATATGTGAAAATGATGTTGAAGCTGAAACTCCATTACTTTGGCCACCTGATGCGAAGAGCTGACTCATTTGAAAAGACCCTGATCCTGGGAAAGATCGAGGGCGGGAGGAGAAGGGGACGACAGAGAATGAGATGGTTAGATGGCATCACTGACTCGATGGACATTAGTTTGGGTAAACTCTGGGAGTTGGTGATGGACAGGGAGGCTTGGCGTTCTGTGGTTCATGGGGTCATTGGACACAACTGAGCAACTGAACTGAACTGGAAGTTTTTTTGTAAGTCATTTTGTGTCAGGGAAGGCCTTCCCATGTGTGACAAACATAAAATCAAAGTAAAATGTAAATAAATTTGAATAAATATATTATTCAGATTTTTGTATCACAAATCATTAAATATTGAGAAATTATGCTAAATTTGGGGAATGTCTAGAGCATATTTGACAAAGAAATGATTTTTTAATCCATAATATACAAATTTTAGATCATAAGACTATCTGAATCATTAAAAAAGATGACCATCCTATTAGAAAAATGGTCATGTTAGAATTCAGTTCCGTTCAGTCGCTCAATGTTAGAATTATAGTGTACCAAAGAACTTTATTAGATCAATAAAGGTTTTACCTTAGAAGTAAATTTAAATAAAATAGTGAAATGCTAATTTTCCTTAAAATTGTAAATTATTTAAAAGATAGGTAGTAACCTGTTGGGTCAAGTATTTTATGACACACTCATGTCACTCGTGTGAATGGAAACTGCTGTGGGAGGCAAGCTGACAATGCATATCAGAATTACCAGCAAAACTGATCCATTGCTGCTGCTGCTGATGCCAAGTCACTTCAGTCGTGTCCGACTCTGTGTGACCCCATAGACGGAAGCCGACCAGGCTCCCCCGTCCCCGGGATTCTCCAGGCAAGAACACTGGAGTGGGTTGCCATTTCCTTCTCCAATGTGTGAAAGTGAAAAGTGAAAGTGAAGTCGCTCAGTCATGTCTGACTCGTAGTGACCCCATGGACTGCAGCCTACCAGGCTTCTCCGTCAGTTCTACTTTTAAGAAATTATTCCATATATTAAACAAATATGCAAGGGTGAATTACATTACAAGGTTGAATTACAAGATGTTCATTAAAGCATTACTTGTAATAGTGAACAAAATAACTTACATGCCTATCAAGGATTAACTAAATAATGATCCATCATAATGGCATGCAGCAGTTTAAAGGGATGTTCAATAACAAATTCACTGACATAAAACTTTCAAGACATACTGAGTGACAAAAGCATGTTGTAGAGTATTTTGTGGGATCATTTCAATTGCCTATTTAAAAATAGACTAGGCAGGAGGAGGAGACTATTGGTAAAATAGATTCTGAAGCAGCTTTTAACATGAATAGAATTTGTGAAGTAGGATACTCTAGTTACTCATGAACAACTGAGAAAAGATATACTTCAATTCTTCCGTTCCGTTCAGCCGCTCAGTCGTGTCCGACTCTTTGCGACCCCGTGGACTGTAGCCTACCAGGCTTCTCCGTCCATGGGATTCTCCAGGCAAGAATACTGGAGTGGGTTACCATTTCCTTCTCCAGGGGATCTTCCCGACCCAGGGATCGAACCCGGTCTCCTGCATTGAAGGTAGACGCTTTAACCTCTGAGCCACCAGGGAAGGAACTATCAATTGGTATCAAATAATTTCTTTGTCACTAAGAAAGTGTAAATATTACTGCCTATTAAAATGCTAGGCATCACTGAAGATGCATCTTGATCTCAGTCTTAGAATCAATGAAACACACCAAAATAGTGACGAGGTGGGGTTGGGGAGAGACAGGTCAATAGCCTGAGAAGGAAGGGATAAAAGAGCAGATTTTTTTTTTAGGGCATATTTACATTTATTAGTGAGATCATTCTCAGTGTCACTGTTCAAAGAAATGTGAAAAATACTGTTTTTAAAGGTTACTTGTATTCTGTACTTCTCACAATATTAGCAGCCTGTTCAATCTTAGAATATTTTATATAACTTTGTCAATGAATTTTCTATAGAATGTGTGATTCTTTGCCTTTTTTAGTTTACAATGGATTTTGGATAAACAAGATCTGTTGAAGGAACGCCAAAAGGATTTAAAGTTTCTTTCGGAAGAAGAGTATTGGAAATTACAGATATTTTTTACAAATGGTAAACTTTTCTTTTAATTGGTTGAAATAGTGCAGTTGGTTACCTCTGAATTAAATGTTTTTCTGTAGTAATTTGTGATGTACTGTTTTAGTCCTTATTTTACATTTTTATTTGCATGTATGTTCTTTTTTACAATTTATATATCATTTTAAAAGTGATTTAAAGCCTTTTGTGGATCTTACATGTCAGAGACACTCAAGACAGTCCAAAAGTATTAATTTCCCAAAGCTTCTATAATGTATCCTTAAACTTAAGATTGGCTAAAGCAAAGTACTTTGAGGATAAATGATTATTTGGATTGGCATCCTGTATTGGTCATTCCTATCTTACAAGTTTGCTTTAGGATTTAGAGTTAGAAGATCCTTGTTCTGCCACATGATAGCTTTGTCACAGAATCTTTATTACTCTCTGTCCACTTTTATTGCAAAACTACCTCTCTGTTGTTTTGAGGATTCATTTTGGGATTTTTATAAACTTAAGTAGTTGTTATAATGCTGATAGGTGTCTAATAATATGAAAACCATAGAAAACACTTAGGTAGAAGGGAAATAATCATTCAGTCTCCTTGATTCAAGAATGGTTTTTACTTTGAGACAGTTTCTGTTTTTCTTGTTATTATGTGTAGCTATATATTTTTAAACAAATTTGCAGCCCTAGTACTAGACCACTGTGATCCAAGTAGAGCTGTACAGCATGTATAGGTTTTTTCTTTGTTAAAATGAATATAGCCATCATTTAACCACATAGAAATTATTGTTAAATGTTAATTATATCAGAAATACATTTAACTTTATTTCTCTTTTAGTTATCCAAGCATTGGGTGAACATCTTAAATTAAGACAACAAGTTATTGCCACTGCTACGGTCTATTTCAAGAGATTCTATGCAAGGTAGGGATGTGTTATTTTGGAAATATTTTAGGTGTATTTTAAACCCTTATCTAATGTTGATGACCTTATATAAGTGAATCATGTGTTTGCCAGAGTTGTTCTTTTTTCCCATATAAATATTTTCTATATGAAATGTTTTCGTATATGTTTTCTGTATGGATGACATTTAACTTCATTTAATCATATTTTAGGTATTCTCTGAAAAGTATAGATCCTGTATTAATGGCTCCTACATGTGTGTTTTTGGCATCCAAAGTAGAGGTATGAAATACTTTTCTGTTCTTCATCAAAGTACAGTACAGTCAATGTATATTAGTTAATCTGTTCCAGTTTTCACATTACCTGTGTAAAAATAATAACAGATGGTGATTTATATAAAATATTGAAATTTGTCCAGGATCAAAGAGATATCTTCTGCCTCTAAGACATTTATTGTTTGCACTAAGGAGTATTCCATAAATGCCACAGCTTGTCTACTATAACCTGAGAGTGTTCTTCCTTTTCCTCTGTATGCTTCCTCTGTTTTGCTGTCTTCCCTTCTTGCCTCCGGATTGGCTGCCTAGTGGGCTAGTGGGAAAGCAAGCATTGGGGTGGTTATAGCTGTTATATGCTTTCTAACAAAGAATGGTTTGGGTGAGGTAAAGAGAAGAGAGATGGGAAATTTCAGCTAAGACCAAATCTTTGTTCACCTTACTTAACCTTTACAGTATTTTTGAGAGAGCTCAGCTAAAATCCAGATAATAAAGCAGATATAATTAACTGGTCTTTATAATAATCCATTGTAATCTTTAGTAATATGAATCCTTTATATTATGTTTCTATTTTTAGATGCTCTGTTTAGAATAGTAATTGTATTTCTGAATACTGAATGGAATTTAATTGTAAGTGGTAATTTAAGGAGGTAGAACCAACTCTGTTTTTAAGTTCTTTAATGGAAAAGAAGGTGTTTATAAAAGGCCTGTGTTATGGGGTGGCTTTTCCAAATATTACCATGTAATTGTATGTATCTGAAGGACAACCAGTATGGGAAACCAAGACAAAAATCTTTATAAACTTCTTGTAGATTAACTTAGAGTTTTAATTTGTCTTCTTTGTTAGATATCTTTTGTTACATGATTACTGCATAGAACTCTTATAATTTACTAAGTGAAAGTTTTTGCTTGAAGAATTTTGGGTAGAATTATTCTGGAAGATGATGTATTCTTTCATATTTGGTTATAGCATTTAAAAAAAAATCTTTTAACTTTGACCAGATCTTTCTGTTTTCTGTCCATTTGTGTGAGAACTATATTGAAATGTCATTTAAGAAAATGTCTCAGGCATTTAAATTTCCGTTTCATTTATTATGGCTTGAAGTTTATATGAAATATAAATATATGCTACAGGCATACATGGGTTCAAACACACAGTTAGATAAGGATGTAGGTTGAAGGTTTTTGGACAGGCTCTAGTAGTTAGTGTCTTTTATTGACTAAGGAACCAATTCTTGATTTTTCAGTTTTAAAATGAAGCTTTGGGGAAATCCCTTGTGGTCCAGTGGTTTGGACTCCGTTCTGTCACTGCCGAGGGCCTGGGTTGGATCCCTGGTCAGGGAACTAAGATCCCGCAGGCTGTACTGTGCAGCCAGAAAAACAAAGAAAACAACCTTTTAACTTTATAAGGTTAGCTACAAATTAATTAAGACTATGTAAGGTGGATCACCTCATAGATTTTAGTTATTTTTACAGCAGTGGTATATTAAGTTCAAAGAAGAAATAGGAACTGACGTCCAAAGTCTTAACACCATACCATGGAAATGAATTTGAGTACAGAAAACTGGCACTATCACTTTAGGGATTGGTTTCTACTTTGGTGGTGGTGGTGGTTTAGTCTCTAAGTCATGTCTGCGTCTTGTGATCCTGTGGACTGTAGCCTGTCAGGCTCCTCTGTCCGTGGGATTCTCCAGGCAAGAATACTGGAGTAGGTTTCCATTTCCTTCTCCAGGGGATCTTCCCGACCCAGGAATCAAACCCGGGTCTCCTGCATTGCAGGTAGATGATTTACCAACTGAGCGATCTACTTTGGTATCTTCCAATAATAATAAATTATAAAATTATTTAAGCATTTGTGTTTAAAGTAATTTTAAGGAAAGGTCATAAATTTAGATATTTAAGTACATCATTCCTCTGCAAACATCAGAGAAACGCAGGAAATACTCTGTTTTAATAGACTTCAGATATACTTAAGTTCATTGAGTTACTGTGTACTTATTTAGTCTCATTTACTTTTCTTTGTCTAGGAATTTGGAGTAGTCTCAAATACAAGATTGATTGCTGCTGCTACTTCTGTATGTAAGTGCAAAAATTATATCCTGCTTTAAAATTGTAATTCTGAAGAAGGCTCCATAGGACATAGGTGTTTTGCAGTTTATGAGATCTATGAGAGATTAGTTGTGTCTGTTAAATCTCTTGAGGTGAGGTTATTACTTTGAATACTAAAAGTGGATAGTTACTATTGATCTAAAAACATCAGTTCTGTGGCTCTTAATTTTATATAATTAGGGTAAAGAAAATTTTTATTTTTCAATTTTATTATACTTTATTGCTCCATAATGACTATTTATTGTGTTACTCTTGTGGGTTAAATAAACTATTTCTTTAGCGATTATAATTACTTCTTTGATGGAGACTATGTATTTTCCTCCATATGGAAAAATATGGTGCAGGAAAATATGCTGACTCTTTAGTCCTACAGCTGATTCTAAGCACCAGTTTGGGTCTAAGAAGCAGCTATGTAACTTTGAGCAAGTTGCTCTACCTTTTGGACTTAGTTTTTTATCTAAAAAGATGGGGTTTATCTACCTGTGAGTGATGGAATTAAAGGAAATAACACTGTAAAGTACTGTATACAAGGTAATAACAATATTATCTTATGCTCCATCTTCCTAGGTTAAGCCAAAAGATATCGCCTAACAAAAGATAATTTTTTTTCCCTCCTGTGATCTTACACAGAAGAGGCAGAAGGTCTTAAGTTTCTGAGCCAAGGTTTCATATTTTGGGGTCATTCCCCTTTCTGAAAAGAGTGTATTAATATAATTGAATCTTTTTCATGTCGTGTCTTATTTTGAGGATAGAAGAGTAATAATCAGTGTTGCCATAGAATTTAATATACCAAATGTATCCCAGTGATGAAGTATTAAATTGTCATCTGGAAAATCAGTATTATTAAAAAATTGAAAAATGACTGCAAGGAAATCTACCAGAATATTAGCAGTGATCATCTCTGAGTAGATTATAGGTGCCTTATTTTCTTCTTACTTTAATTAGTCTCTGTTATCCAGATTTTTTAGAAGGGGTATATTTTTAAAAATGTAAAATACCTATTTCCAAGTTTTTTCTATAGTGTATTATTAAGGCTTCCCTGGTGGCTCAGAGGGTAAAGCATCTGCCTGCAAAGCGGGAGACCCGGGTTCAATCCCTAGGTCGGGAAGATACCCCTGGAGAAGGAAATGGCAACCTACCCCAGTATCCTTGCCTGGAAAATCCCATGGACAGAGAAGCCTGGTAGGCTACAGTCCATGGGGTCGCAAAGAGTTGGACACGACTCAGTGACTTCACTTTCTATATGGCCCAGACAGCTTAGGTTTCAGATTTCAGCTCCAGTGCTTTTGACATGCAAATTAAGCAAAATATAACCTCTCTGTTATATGAGTATATTAATAGCATCTATATCATAGGGTTGTTGAGAGGATCAAATAAGTGAATATTAATAAAGCTCTTAGAACCATGCTTTGCTCAATGTGTTATTAGTAGTTTGCTAGGGCAGCCATGACAAAATGCCAAAGCCTGCATGGTTTAAACAACAGAAATTTATTTGCTCAGGAGTTTGGAAGCTGGAAATCCAAGATGAGGGTGTCAACAAGTTAGTTTCTGTTGAGGCCTCTTCCTGGCGAGCAGATGCCTACGTTATTGCAGTGTCCTCACATGCCCCTTTCTCTGTGTGTGTACATCCCTAATGTTTCTTCCTTTGTAAGGATACCGCTTTTATGGAATTAAGGCCCCATGCTTATGATCTCATTTAACCTTAATTGCCTCTTTAAATGCCCTGTCTCAAAATACAGTCAGATTGAGGGTTAGGGCTTAAAAATGTAAATTTTGGGGGAGGGACATTATTCACCCCATAATACTCAGTAAACTTGTGACTGTCATCATGGTCATCAACAGCAGTATCAGTTATCACTGGAAAACACCATACTGGATGCAGTGGTGGATAGAAAACTTAAGTGCATAGAATTTAAGGACAAGAAAATAAGACATCAATATAGAAATACTAATACAGAAGAAAATAAGTGGCATAAAAGAGTAACAGGGGATGCAGTGAATGTTTTACATGGGAAAAGATGATTTGTTAGATGAATCCAAAAAGTCTTAAATAGAATTTGATAAAGAATTTGTACCCAAGGAAATGCAGGGGAAAGACAATCTAGGAACATTGAACAGTTCAGTTAATAAATATATGGAAAAGCTAATGAGTTACATTTGGCGAATGGTGAGTAAAGAAATAGTGGGAAAATAGCACTACCTGACTAAGGCCAGATAATAGATGGCCTTCAGTGAGGAATATGTAGCTTGCTCTGTTGTCAGTGGTGGTACCTTTCATAGCATTTTTTTCAACATGAGGGTGATTCCAGAATTGGTGTTGGGAAGTGATTCTGGCAGAATTATGTAAGATGAATTGGAGGAGAGCTTGAGTGTAAGTCGATGGACAAATTTTGAAGTTTTTCATGTGATACGGCATGGATGAACCTTGAGGATACTGTGATAGGTGAAATAAGCCAGTCACAAAAAGGTAAATCTGTGTGATTCCACTTACATGAAGTAATTATAGTAATCAAATTAATAGAGATGGAAAGTAGATTAGGGGGTGCCAGGGACTGGAGGGAGGGAGAGAAAGGGGGCATTATTGTCTAATGAATATGGGGTTTCAGTTTTGCAGGAGAGTTTTGGAGATGAAATGTACCTGCGTGCATGCTCAGTCACTTCAGTCATGACCAGCTCTTTGTCACTCTGTTGACCGTAGCCTGCCAGGCTCCTCTGTCTGTGGGATTCTCTAGGCAAGAATACTGGAATGGGTTGCCATGTCCTTCACCAGGGGATCTTCCCAACCCAGGGATCGAACCCTTGTCTTTTATGTCTCTGGTCCTGGGAGGCAGGTTCTTTACTACTAGCGTCACTGGGGAAGCACATACAACATTGCAAATGTAATTAATACTACTGAACTGTATACTTAAAAAGAGTTACAGATGGTAACTTATATGTAATGTATATTTTATCACAATTCAGAAGCAACCAGGAGTTTCCTGGAGGACCAGTGGTTAGGACTTGGAGCTTTCACTGCTAGGGCCCAGGTTCAATCCCTGGACAGGGAAGTAAGATTCCACATGGCATGCAGCCTGGCTAAAAAATTTATTTAAAAACAAAAAACCAGAGAGGGATTTATAAATCCTAGAAACTTTAAGAGGTAATAATTTTTAAATTATCATTAACTAAAAGGAGGAAAGGAAAGGTTAAGTAGACAATTCCTAATGTCAAGTTTAAATGACTTAAGATTTCAAATCTTGACAGATGTTACCTATCTAAATTAGCTGTTAGAATACTCAATTCCTACCATTTTTGAGGAGATAAAGGATTGATTAACAGTGTTTTCATTTGTACTTTTTTGGTGACTATGTAGTAACTGTGTGTGTACATGTACGTGTAGTTTTGAAGAAAATCCTAGAGACCTTTGCATGTATATTCATGATTTTATTAAAATGCATTGTTTGATTAAAAAAATACATGTTTAGAATGTTCAGATCAGTAAAACTCCTTAAATCTCAGAGATAACCACTGTTAACATTTTTTGGTTGTATTATCCTTCTAATAGTTATATATACAGTTTACCTTGAATAACACAGGGGATCTGGACACCAACTCTGCTAAGTTGAGAAATGTGCATATAGAACCTTGGCTCATATAGTACTTACTTATTGGAAAAATCCATGTATGTGTAGACACAGTTCATATCTGTGTTGTTCAAGGAACAGCTGTGCTGTGCTTAGTTGCTCAGTTGTGTCCAACTCCTTGTGACCCCATGGACTGTAGCCCACCAGGCTCCTCTGACCATGGGGATTCTCCAGGGCCCTCTTCCAGGGGATCGTCCCAACTCAGGGATTAAACCCACATCTCCCACATTGCAGGCAGATTCTTTACTGTCTGAACCACCAGGGAAGCCCAGGGTCAACTGTATATATTTACAAATATATAGATACTTGTGAACACATATACAACCTGTGTTCCTTTTAAGCTAAATTACTAAAGAATAGAGCAATACCATTCTGGAGCTGAAAAGATTTTAGAAAAGATAAAAGCCATTGATTTTTTTCCCATTTCCTTTATTTTTTAAGCAGCAGAATCCTGTCTTAATATATTCAATATATCATTGAAACTCTCTAATTATAATTTGGATGGGGTCCTAGAGCTTTCTGCCACTCAGTCTTTCCCATTGCCTGAGAAAGGAAGAAAAATCTGCATGTTTAAGCATCCTCAGGAGTTCTTACTAAAAATGATTTAGCTCTACCATCAATATTTTACACTGTAAAGAAGTTTTGTGTTAATGAACTTCCCATTTTCTCAGTTTAAGTTTTTTTTGTTTGTTTTCTCAGTGAAAACTAGATTTTCATATGCTTTTCCAAAGGAATTTCCTTATAAGATGAACCATGTAAGTATATTGCATAAAATAAAACTATTTGTCAAAGCTGTGTATATAAACTATACCTCCATTTTATATTAAAATGAATAGTCTGCTAGAAATGGCTATTTAAAATTGATGAGAATGTGGACTTTATTTCTAAATTAAAGCTAACCTGCTTCTACCATAAAAAAAATAATTTATAGCTGTGGTTATTAACCTTGGGTGCCCATTAAATCACATTGGGAGCTTTTTTAATAACACTGATGTCAGGGGCTCTCTGGAAAAGATGAATTTCTGTTGCCATTTTAATAGACATATTCTTTTTCCACCTTGCAAGGGTTTTTTTTTTTCCTCTTTAATTTGTATTTTTGTTTCGTTTTTAGTACTCTTCTATTATTGATTTGTAACAAGAATGATATTTAAGTGGAGATAATTGCATTTTTGCATTTGTTGAGTGGAAAGTCTATTGTAAAATCTGAAGTTTATACAGGATATTTTAAATAAAAACAAGTAACAAGAATGCTTATGAGACTGGCTTTTCCTTACAAGAATTAAAATGTCTCATAATAATCACAGTTGCATGCATTGTTTAAAAAGTAATTTTTATATAACATGTTCATTCTGACATAAGCTGTTGTTTTCTTGATTTAAAAACATTTTAGAACTTTTGATAAATAGCTGTGCATTCTTGTGTTAGACTAAGTAGACTCAATTTAATTTGCTTTCATGTTGTCATTTACAATCTTCTTTTTAAAACAGGTATTAGAATGTGAATTCTATCTTTTAGAATTAATGGTAAGTATATTTCTTCCTTATTATTAATAGAGTAAAACTTACTTTCAAATTTAGTGAAGTCATAAATTTAAATAATTGTAGGGAGGTGCATTTTAAAACCATCCAAGTAATATGTGATGGTAAACCATAGTTCCTAGTGGCATCATCACCTGTATGCTCTTGGAAGCCTGTAAAATTGTATATCTTACTTAGGATGGGAGGAGTTTTCTGTTCTATAGTAACTATAATAGGATTACAATCAAACCAGTCAGGACAGTAAACCACTGTAAATTATTTGCACAATTTGTGTATATGTGTGGGATTATTTAAAGATAGATTATGTCTTTGGCAGAATTCTGCTCCACCAGTTGGGAATTACGGATTTATAGGCTAATAAGAGGTTTCAGTGTGTTGCAGATGTGACACTTTGAGTCTCTAAGGGAATGGATGCTGACTGACTGCCAACCGATTTACCAAGGTATATTCCAGAGAGAGCACTGCCTTCACTGTTACAGTAGAGTTTAGGGCTGCCGTGCTGCTTGCTTAAGAGAATAAGAGGGAAGCAAGCATGAGTTAGAAAAAAATACATTTTGAAATACACTATTAAAAATAGAAAAAAATGCATTTTGGAATACACAATTAAAAATCAGTTGGGTAATGATAAGATTTTTGTGCTATAATAAATCTGTTTTTATACATACACATTTTTTAAACTGTTTCTAGGATTGTTGCTTGATAGTGTATCATCCTTATAGACCTTTGCTCCAGTATGTGCAGGACATGGGCCAAGAAGACATGTTGCTTCCCCTTGCATGGTAATTAGAACAGAAGTTATTCATAGTGTAACATGTTATTAGCTAGGAAGGTTGACAATTAAATATGAAGTTTAGCATTTTTAAAGTAAGTAAACAGTGCCCCAAGATATTTTATGTTGAGTGAAATATCTGCTTATTGAATTTTAATAACTATATTGGAATAAATGCTAAAATGATAAAGATCGTTAAATTATTTATTTGATGGATATTTCCATTAAAATTTGATTCTTATGCAGACTGTTTACATGAAAATTAAGATTTTATCTTTAAATAATAACTGAATCACTGTGCTGTACAGCAGAAATGAACACTGATTTCAACTATACTTCAGTAAAATAAATTTTAAAATGTTATCTTTAATCAGAATATTTTGGGTGGTATTCAACATACATATTAATATATTGTATAATTTCTAGTTTCCTAACTGATTTTCTAATTTAAGAAAAAACTTTATCTTATATTAAAATTTATTATGAAGTTTTAAAATTTTAAATATATTTAGCTGTAATTTTATTCAATAAATCGGCTTATTGTCACATTCATGTATCCATCTTTTTCCTTTGATGTTTTCACCTTTATGTCTGTTAAAGTAATATAAAAGAGATATAAATACATACAGATAGGGAAAATCTGGCCCTCTCTGGAGGGAAATGTACAATCATGTGAAGTAGTTCTGCTCTCAGTAATATTGTGATTTACATTTCTATAGGAGGATAGTGAATGATACCTACAGAACGGATCTTTGCCTACTGTATCCTCCTTTCATGATAGCTTTAGGTATGTAAACGTGTACCTTTATTAGCTAAATTATTATAAACCTATTTAGGTCATCCTAAAAGAAACTTCATCATATTGTGCTTTATGTTTTTATGTTCCTTGAAGTAATAGACTATTCCTTGCATATGAACTTTCAATAATATGAACTGCAACTGTCACAAATCAGGATTATTTCCCCCCACCCCCCTTTTTTGGTAAGTTTTTTTTTTTTAATAGCTTAAAATAATTTTAACCAGTATCTGAGTTTTTCGGGAGAGAAGTTTGGAATTAAGGCTTCTAACATTAGTTGATATTTATATAAAGTTAAGTCTTTCATTTCCTGAGCCTAGTTAAGTCCTCAGAGGTCAAGTAAAGGAACCTTTTGTGGTCCTTTGTGCCTTACTGGAGGGAAAGTTCACCACCATTCTGTCAGTTTTATCTGTGAAAGGCAGTACTGTCATGAATTACAAATAAAACAGGTGGTCTTAGGTTTAAACTTCCTTTAATTTATATTTGTGGGAAAATTACCTAACCCTTTCTGAGTTTGTTTCCTTAATTATAAAATGTGGGCGGTACTAAAAACTCTGTATAAATTTGTTACAAGGATTAAACAAGCTTTCTTTTAAATAATGCCTGCTATATATTAGGCACTTGTTAGTTTCTGTTTCCTTTCTGTCTTCATTTCCATAACTCTTGTCTTCTTGACTTCCTCCTTATTCTTTTGCCAGTTCAGACTTATTTTCTTTGGTTTCTCTATATTCAATTACCTCTTTAATGTTTGTGTTTCTCAGCCTTCTTAATGAGGGATGGCAAATAGGTTATACTTTTATAGTACTGGAGGCTCGCTGGAAGTCCTGTGTTTGGAAGGATTCTGAAGTGGCATCTGGGTTCGGTGCAGAGGAATGCTGAGATCTGCATGGGTAGGAAGGCTGTGTGCCATATCTCTTGTCATCCATGCTGTTTTTGTTCTTCCCCAGGCAGGCTTATCGATTCTGCTGTCTCTTATGTGTTGAAACATTTAAATTTCTTTATTCAACCAAGATTTGCTCCTGAACTGGTCTTTATATCAATCTGTGCCTTTTGGATAGCTTCCTTTGGCATCTCACTGGTCCTCAGACTCTTGATTAGGGCTGAACTCAACAGTTTGCTCCAAAATATACTTTTAAATGTCTTTGTTATGTTGATGAATAGGACTAGTTAGTTGGAAACCCAATAGTTAGGTTCTTTTATCTCCCTCGATACCTACTTCTAGCTGGTAACCAACACCTGTTTTGTCTCTCTTTAGTAATCTTATAGCTATCTTCTCATTTTTATCCAGATTATTACAGCAATCTCCTTCCTGACTAATTGGCCTCCAGCATCCCTGTTCTCAGAGAGCCAGTCTGTCCTCCACACTTGAGCAGGGCTAGAGGTTCTCAACCAGGGATAATGTTGCTCCCCACAGGATGTGTGTCTGTGTCTGGAGATGGTTTTGGTCATGACAGCTGGGGTGGGATGCTCCTGGCTTCTAGTGAGTAGAAGCCAGGGATGCTGCTAAGCATCCTGCACTGCATAGGGCAGTCTTAAAGAATTGTCCAGTTCATAATGTCAGTAGTGCTGAGATTTAGAATCTGAGCTGGAAAGAACTTTTTAAAATGCAGAATTTATGCCCCAATTAAATCTTTCAATGCTCCTTGCAGTTCAATTAAGTCCAGTTGCTCAGTTGTGTCCAACTCTTTGTGACCCCGTGGACTGTAGCACGCCAGGCCTCCCTGTCCATTGCCCGACTCCCAGAGTTTACTCAAACTAATGTCCATTGAGTCAGTGATGCCATCCAGCCATCTCATCCTCTGTCAACCCCTTCTCCTCCCACCTTCAATCTTTCCCAGCATCAAGGTTTTTTCCAATGATTCAGCTCTTCGAATCATGTGGCCAAAGTATTGGAGTTTCAGCTTCAACATCAGTCCTTCCAGTGAATATTCAGGACTGATCTCCTTTAGGATGGACTGGTTGGATCTCCTTGCAGTCCTCAAGAGTCTTCTCCAACACCACAGTTCAAAAACATCAATTCGTCGGTGCTCAGCTTTCTTTGTAGTCCAACTCTCACATCCATACCTGACTACTGGAAAAACCATAGCTTTGACTAGACAGACCTTTGTTGTCAAAGTAATGTCTCTACTTATTAATATGCTGTCTAGGTTGGTTATAACTTTTCTTCCAAGGAGCAAGCATCTTTTAATTTCATGGCTGCAGTCACCATTTGCAGTGATTTTGGAGCCCAAAATATAAAGTCTGTTATTGTTTCTACTGTTTGCCCATCTATTTGCCATGAAGTAATGGGACCGGATGCCATGATCTTAGTTTTCTGAATGTTGAGTTTTAAGCCAACTTTTTCACTGTCCTCTTCCACTCTTATCAAGAGGCTCTTTAGTTCTTCTTCGCTTTCTGCCATAAGGGTGGTATCATCTGAATATCTGAGGTTATTGATATTTCTCCTGACAATCTTGATTCCAGCTTGTGCTTCATCCAGCCCAGTGTTTCTCATGATGTACTCTGCATATAAGTTAAATAAGCAGGGTGACAATATACAGCCTTGATGTACTCCTTTCCCTATTCAGAACTAGTCTGTTGTTCCATGTCCAGTTCTACTGTTGCTTCCTGACTTGCATATAGATTTCTCAAGAGGTCAGGTGGTCTGGTATTCCCATTTCTTGAATATTTTCCACAGTTTGTTGTGATCCACACAGTCAAAGGCTTTGGCATAGTCAGTAAAGCATAAATAGATGTTTTTCTGGAACTCTCTTGCTTTTTCGTTGATCCAGTGGATGTTGGCAGTTTGATCCCAACTTTTGGATAAAATCCATAGCTTTGTTTTAGCATTTATATACCTGTCATTCTCTGTTCCACTCCCACCTTTTGTAAAAAGTCAGCTTAGATATCATCTCTTTAGTGACATGCTCCCCAACTTTGTACTCCCTGCATCACCTGAGTCTTTGTTTAAGATGTCTCTGTCCCTAGTTTACTCTGTGTATGCCGTGAAATGGCATTTTCCACTGTATTTTTATTACCTATTTTTATAATTCTCACCTTTGGCCTTTCAGTTCATCTTGGATGAAGCCCTACTTTACAACTTTGTTTAACTTGGGGCAACCAGTATGTTGTTTCACATTTTGAGTTGCTCTTTGCCTAGAAACAAAGTCATATGGTTAACTTGACCAGGGAATATAATATTTAATAAGCCTGTGTGGGATCAGGGTAGGCAGGCTGCTTGGGAAAAATTATAGTAGGCAAAGTTATGATGTAGATTATCATCTTTGGGCTCTTTCATTATCTTTGTTAATCTGTATTGTAAGTAATGTATATAAATACATTGTATATAGTTCATTACTTTTTTTTCCCTCAGCTCTGTTGGATTACAGCACTGAATTCTGTATAGGGTGCCCAGTTTTCACCTAACTTGATCATATGCTAATAACTTGAAAAAGCAGAAGCAACACTGCTTTTAATTGAAATACCAAATCAGAGTAGTGTTGAAATTTATCATTGCATAGATTGGCTGGTTTTTCTGGTTTGTTTTTTTGTCACTCTGACTTGTGGGTGCATTTTGACCACTACTTTGTACTACTGTTCAGGGATTCTTCCCCTGTGCTAATTTTCTCAGTGGACTTTTTCCTCTCTGACATGCCCTAACTCTCAAGGCAACTGCACCATGACTAGCTTACCTCGGGCACACCACGAGGAGCAGATGTCAAAAACCTTTAAAAAAAAATTATATATATATATCACCAAGTAATTTTTCCTCCCTGTTAGGTTAAATTGATGGGATGTTCATATAATTCTTAAATTATATGAATCTGTATAATTTTAAAAAAGAATATAATACACATAAGTGACTGAATATCTTTCTCACTCCATACATTGCATGTACAGTTAAACATGGAATTTGTGTCTCATTTTCTCTCCAGCTTGCCTGCATGTAGCCTGTGTTGTACAGCAGAAAGATGCCAGACAGTGGTTTGCTGAGCTTTCTGTGGATATGGAGAAGGTAATCTTTAGAATTCCCTTAACTGAATATAAACTTGAACATTTTGAAGTTAATGTCATATTTATTTACCATGTGCCTAATCATGATGTCAGCCAGGCAATGAGTAGTTTTTGGTAAAAAAAAAAAAATACGTTAAGAAATATGTTGGCTAGAAGAATTGATTTTGACCATTTAGGTTATATTTCTCTTCAGTTTAGGATTACATAGAATGGTAAACTTAGAGTTTGACTGGTTGCAAAGCAGTCTCTAATTGCCAAAATTATTTTAAAAGCTACCTAGTGACTACTGTAATACTACTGTAAACTCCAGTAACACAGCCTATCTCCTGACATTGGATTGTTGCCCTTTTTTCTACCTTTTTTTGCTGAAATGTTCTAGAATCAGTCCAAGGATAGATTTACTCAGGGGAAAAAGATCTAATTTGGAAATTGGACTTGATTAGATTTGTAGCTGCTGGTTTTTGAGCACCTTAACTCATATGTAGAGTAGTTAATAGAGAATCAAAACAAAGTCTTTTGTGCACTGCTGCTGCTGCTAAGTCACTTCAGTCGTGTCCGACTCTGTGCAACCCCATAGATGGCAGCCCACCAGGCTCCCCCGTCCCTGGGATTCTCCAGGCAAGAACACTGGGGTGGGTTGCCATTTCCTTCTCCACTGCATGAAAGTGAAAAGTGAAAGTGAAGTCACTCAGTCGTGTCCGACTCTTAGGGACCCCATGGACTGCAGCCCACCAGGCTCCTCCGCCCATGGGATTTTCCAGGCAAGAGTACTACCTCTCATTAAGTTTTTTGAAAGAATGGTTTTAGAGGAGTGTACTCTGTAGTGGTAGGGCTTCCCAAGTGGCTCAGTGGTAAGGAATATGCCGGCCAATGCAGGAGACACCGGTTCAGTCCCTGGGTCAGGAAGATCCCCTGGAGGAGGAAATGGCAACCCACTCTAGTATTCTTGCCTGGAGAATCCCATGGACAGAGGAGCCTGGCAGGTTACAGTCCATTGGGTGGCAAAGAGTTGGATATGACTGAGAATACACACGCTCTGTAGTGGTATTCTCTTTCATGATTTAGACTTTTGTTCCTAGTACCTCACTGTTTTGTTTTGGTTTAAGATATCAGTAGATAGAAGGAAACCAACTGCAGAGATGGATAAGGATAAGACCTAGCATACGTGTGCTTTCACATTTACTGGGATTGACTAACCTAATCTGAAGGATAGAGACTACCTTTTCACTGTTTCCTATATGTTGTCTAGGATGTGATGTGTGTTCTTTATATACCAAATGTTGCTTGATATTGCCACTGAGAACTTTTGAAATATTTTCTTCTAGATTTTGGAAATAATCAGGGTTATTTTAAAATTGTATGAGCAGTGGAAAAACTTTGATGAGAGAAAAGAGATGGCAACTATTCTTAGTAAGATGCCGAAACCAAAACCTCCTCCAAACAGGTACTTTGTAGACTTTAATTATTGATTTTATTTAATTATATATTTCATAGGCATTATCATATTTTTAATAGATTATGCTATTTTGTTTTTATAAAATGTCTTCTAAAACTTCATGATACATGTTTTTTTGTGACTTGATATTTTGAAGACATCTGATTTTAAAAACTGCATTAATCTGATCATCTGTTAAGTAACTTTTCCTGATAAAACGGCAGGTCTATTACAGGTATCCCTCAACATATGGCTATATACTATACGTAAGTTTAAACAGAACAGAGATAGGCAAGTCCATCTAAAATTCAGGGATAAAGAATTTTGTAGTAATTCCATGTCAGTTTCACTCTGTGCCGTCTTTTTTTCCACAGTACTGGCTGTTACCCTGTTGATAAAGTTCTGTATCATTTTTCAAAAACTTAGATGATTGATCTGATACTGTAAACAATTTTGACTTTCCAGTGACTCAGACATCCATTGCATATAATAACATAATTTTGCTAAGTATGAGTTAATTGTGCTAAAAGGGTTTTTTTGTTGTGGTTGGGTTTTTTTATGTGTTTTTTTGTTTTTTAATGGGATCTATTCATTTAAGTTCAGTGGTTCTCAGCTGTCAATGTACATCAGATCATTTTGTTTAGGGGAAAAAGGTCAGAAGGGAAATTACCCATCTTAATCATTTATCAAGAAAAATAAGATATATAACATTAAGATTGATTTGTAGATCTGGTATGTTAAGGTTACCATTTGGAAAAATTAATACTTTTACAAGGAGCTATTTAAGGCAGTCATTCAAACAGCTGCCTTTGGATGCATTTTTTGCAGAAATTCCCTGAGTGATTCTTCACTAGTTGCAGGGCCTGAAGCTGCAAGATGCTGATGGACAAGATAAGGCAATAATCCTATTGCCACAGTTACTGGTATTTTCAGTTTCAGTGATAAATATTCAGTGCTTTCCAGGAAATTACCATATTTCTTTCTGACTTTTAAAGATTTGCTGTATTCACATATGGTTTTATTATGCCTTTGGACAATAATTTTTTGGAAGAACACTTCTTGATTTTCATTATTAGTAGGAATAAGATTTTCCATGTATAATTTAATAGGAAATTTGTCTAGAAGAATCTCTATGTTGAGTGATACCTGTAATGACAACAAAATACCCTAATTTAAATTTTTGAGTGTATATGGACACTAACTTCCAGAATGCTTACTATATGTTGTGAGGGCACCAAGTTACAGAAGAATAAAAACATAAAACCCAATGTAGTCTTCTGGATTTAAATTTTTCCACATCTGTATCTTATGATTGGAAATGTCTTTGTTTTGTAGAGCTATAACAAAGAATAACTTTAAAAATTAGTAGGCTTACTCGGGTGTTGAAAATGAGTCTTTTAATTGGTGTAAAATCTCTTTCTTCCCCACTTGAACAGTGAAGGAGAGCAAGGTCCAAATGGAAGTCAGAACTCTAGCTACAGCCAATCTTAAAACATTCCGAAGAATTTCATAGTGGACCAGTTGGAAATAAACCATTGGACAGATTTCAGTAATGTCTTCAGTGGAACACACATGAAAATGAATAGCTTGTTTCTGTCAAGCATATTGGGAAGTGATTTTATTTTTGCAAAATGTTTTCCTTACCTAATTTGATTCTAACACATAATTGATTAAAATCTACTGTTTATGAAAGTTTGGAAAGGTTCTAAGAGGACCTACAGACAGACAGACATAGACTTTTGAAAATTAATAGCTTCTGATTAGTAAAATTTTTCTTAATTTGGATAATAGAAATTTTAGCTTTTTATTAAGCCAGACAACATGAAGCATAATTTGTTTAAAATTCTCTTTGGTCACTGAATGACCAAAAAAGGAAATAAGTCAAATATGAGGGTCTTTTTTTTCCCTCCTTAAGGTAAACTTTAAAATTGTATTTAAGGAATCAAATCTTAACAAAATCCTGGAAGGTTTTGGTGATGATGATGATGATTTCAGGGAAATAAATCAATTACCTATGATTTTAAAGTGTATTTTATTCAGTAGTTTTGGTATCTTGCCATGGAGGATACTAGCCCAGCCTAGCAGAAAAGTGCAATATGTACAGCATACTTTGACATTTTAAAAGTTATATTCCATAACCATTTTGAAATGCTGGGCAAACATTTTAAAAAATTGCATTTAATTCAGTTAATCAGGCATTTTGAAAGCTAATTGGATGAAAACTGTAATATGGTTGAAATTTGGTAACATTTTTGTTATTTTTACTGTGAAGTTTTTATATGACGTACACACCCTAGTTTATTTTTGTGTCTTAGTGTGGACTTACAGATTTACTACAGGAATCCTGAGCCAGGAACACAGTCAGGTTTCAGGCCAGTTAGATACTGGCTGTCTTAATTCTCATCTGAGTGTAGGACTTCAGACTAAATGTTATGTCAGTGGGACTTTGCTGTCTGTAGAAGTTACTCAATTACATGATCGTTTTCTTCAGACTTGAAGGAGAGTGATAAAATTTGGAGTCATAGGATATTGATGTACAATTTAAGGATTAAAAATTTTTATAATTCAGTTGTGAATAATGGATTACTAAATGTTGACTTCCTAGTATAAAACTACAAGAATAAAAATACATTCTCCAGCTATATTGACTAGTGTCTTGAATTTATCTTTTTTGAATCTTCTGTTGTTTTCGGAATCTTTCTTCCTTTGGATAAGTATTAAAGCCTTCTATCATTTATCAAGTAGTAATTTTATATGGTTTATAAACAGACTTTTAGAGTTCTGCTTCCTTGTGGAGAGTATCAGATAATCTGGAAAGAGATTATAAAGTCAGTACCATTGACAAACATTGGTCTCCTAGGATTATGAAATAAGAAAAAACAGCTCTCCTCAGGTCTGAAGGAATTAAGATTGGGCTTGGGTTGGAAGGGCAGAGTGATTATATATATCACAATCATTGACTTAACCCTAGTTTTTTCTTTAAGCTATATTTCTAAAAATTCTTTATTTTGAAAATATATATGCCTGGTACTTTTATTTTCAACCTCTTAAGTAGAAAATGTAAACAACATATACAAGAGTAGATAAAATGTTACAATGAGCCTCCTTAATACCTGTCAACTCATGGCCAATTTCATTTTAAACTCCCACCACTTCCTCCAATATGCATATTATTTTGAAGCAAATCCAAGATATTTTGTCCATAATTATCTTAGTATGTAATCCTAAGAGTAAAATACCTAGAAAGCAATTTGTCAAAATAATTTTATAATAATCAAATATCTAGTGTTTATATTTTGTTATCTCCTTAATATCATAAAAATTATTAAATAATTCTACTTAGGATCTAAATATAGACCACATGTGTAATTCATTGATAGATCTTTTAAAATTCTTGGATTCCTCCTTTATTTCATTTCAGAAGTTCCCCATTTTGGTTTCCTTGTTCACTGAGAATTTTCCACCATATGTACTTTGCTGATTTTATCTTGTATCTGAGTTCCTACCTAACATGTTCTTTTCTCTGTATTTCTGTATATTGGTAATGGAATGCAAAAGCTTGATCAGGTTCAGGCTCAATTTTTCTTTTTCCTTTATAAACTACTGTATAAAGTATCGATATTTTCCCTCAGCAGGCATATAATGGCTGGTTGTCTCTTCCTTTATTTAGCAGCCATTGAGGATGTGTATTGTTTTTAAAAATTTAATATTACCATAGGCTGCATTATTTAGTAAGACAGCCACTAGCCACGTGTGGCTACTGAACACATAAAATGTGGCTAGTCTGAATTGAAATGTGCTATATATATTGAATTTTAATACTTGGTACAAAAGAATGTAAGATATAAAATTTGTTTATAATGATTATATGTTTTTAATGATTTTTTAGATACCTAGGGGTAAATAAAAATTATTAAAATTAATTCCACCTCATACCTTTTTAAATGTAAGCAAATTAAAAATCACATAATGGCTTGCATCATAATTCTTTCGGACAGTGTTGCTATAAGACATAAGGAAAATGTCAGATCCAGTTCCATTTTCTCTGCTTTTTATTCCTGCTCTCAGAGCAACTTTTAGTCATTTCTTTGCTGTTGTGTTATTTCCACATTTTCAAGTAACATGCTTATTGCATTTATTGAGCACTTACTATGTAACAAGTAGATTCTAAGCTCTCTACCTTATGAAGTCATTTAATTCTCAGGCAGTCATTTCAGAGATGTTCTTGTCCTCAGGAACAGAAAGTTAAGTAATTTACCCAATCACAAGTCAAGAGCTTGGATTTAGTTCAGTTCAGTTGCTCACTTGTGTCCAACTCTTTGCGATCCCATGGACTGCAGCACTCCAGGCCTCCCTGTCCATCGCCACTCCCAGAGTTTACTCAAACTCATGTCCATTGAGTTGGTGATGCCATCCAACCATTTCATCCTCTATTGTCCCCTTCTCCTCCTGCCCTCAATCTTTCCCAGCATCAGGGTCTTTTCCAGTGAGTCAGTTCTTCGAATCAGGTATCCAAAGTACTGGAGTTTCAGCTTCAGCATCAGTCCTCCCAATGAATATTCAGGACTGATTTCCATTAGGATGGACTGGTTGGATCTCCTTGCAATCCAAGGTACATTCAAGAGTCTTCTCCAACACCACAGTTCAAAAGCATCAGTTCTTCGGTGCTCAGCTTTCTTTATGGTCCAACTCTCACATCCATACATGACTACTGGAAAACCCATAGCTTTGACTAGACAGACATTTTTGGCAAAGTAATGTCTCTGCGTTTTAATATGCTGTCTAGGTTGGTCATAAAGTGTGTACTGTTTTTACTGTTTTCCCATCTATTTGCGATGAAGTGATGGGACCAGATGCCATTTTTGTGAATGCTGAGTTTTAAGCCCAACTTTTTGACTCTCCTCTTTCACTTTCATCAAGAGGCTCTTTAGTTTTTCGCTTTCTGCCATAAGGGTGGTATCATCTGCCTATCTGAGGTTATTGATATTTCTCCCGGTGAGCTTGAATTATAAATCTGGGCAGTGGACTCCAAGGCCCGGGCTCTTAAACACTTCACTTTACTGCCTCCTCTGCTTACCCTCCAGTTTCTTTTAATTTTTTTCAGATGTAAATATCATCGCAACTTCTACTATTGAAGATTTAGCTTTCCTGCATACCTCTTACTCTCCATTCCAACTCCCATCCGCCCGCCCCCCCCAGCACCCTGCCCCCACACTCATTCTGCCCTGGGACTTCTACTGCCTTCATCCTCCCAGGTTAACTGCATAATGGTTGTTAAACTTATATTCAGTATATATTAAGTACACACAGATAATTTTGTGTTCTTTAGTATTTCCTATTTGAATATTTTTGAAGTAGGGGTTTTAACTAAAAGCCTGGTGTGTTTATGCAGACTCTTTACCCTGGTGTAGTTGCCTATTCCTTGTTGGGTCAAGTACTTCAACAGCAGTTCAATCTCTTTAGCTTTTCTTCTCTGTGAGCATGTGACTCTTAATATCCTCACTTTGTTAATATATATGCCCTAGTAATATTTGTTTACATAAATATAATTTGCTTAAAGGCAGCGAGGATTTGAAGAGTCACGATCTGGGGAGAAGGAAAGCCAACACTGAAAAGTGTATTGAAAAGTATCTGTGTGTGTGTGTGTGTGTATTATATGTATTTTCCATCTTTTCTAGTTCTCCTAGGGAGTTTGCTCTGCTAGAAACCAGACTGATATGTCAGAAATAGAAGTTCAAGGTGATAACATCACATCTCTACCCCAAATTCTCCAATAGCTTAATAAATCATTTAGGACAAAAACCAGGTCCTTAACAGTTTACTTGCCAGGCCTTACATGTTCTGAGTGACTATATAAGTGAGACTAAAAACAGATGGGTCTGAAGAGACGGAAGCAAGCACAAATTTGTTTTACCACTCATCAGTATATGAACAAGTATAGGACTTAACATTCTAAAGGAATATACTCATGCTGCTAAGCTGCTAAGTCACTTCAGTCGTGTCCGACTCTGTGTGACCCCATAGACGGAAGCCCAGCAGGCTCCCCCGTCCCTGGGATTCTCCAGGCAAGAACACTGGAGTGGGTTGCCATTTCCTTCTCCAATACTCATGCTAGTGGGAATCATTTGCATTTAAACTTTCTTCTAATAATATTTTCATTATTTTTAGTTGAGATATAATTACAGATAGTGTACAGTTTAAAAATGTTCACTTCAGTGAGTTTTGGTAAATGATTATACCTGTGTCCCAGTACCTCAGTCAAGATATAGAGAGCTTCCGTCACCCTAGAAATTTTCCCCCTTGTTTTTCTAGTTAATCTCTTTTCCTCAAAGGAGGCAACCACTGTTCTGATTACTATCCCTATAAATCATATTACTTTTTTAAATTCCAAATTATATCACTACCATGTTGGTCACAGTGCCATAAGTCTTTGCATACTGTTAATATATTTTCATTGTTCATATTTCACCTACTTTTCTGCATCCCAGATTCTTGGTATTTTAAGGTTAAGTCTGTTTGGTAATCTACTGGTCTAGCTCATAGCCTCTTTGATGAAGAGTATAGAAGCTATGCTGAACACCTGGTCACACATTATGGTTAAGTAATACAAGTAACTGGGTATTTTGGAATATACTATCAAATAATACTAAAATATTTAAAAATTAATTTTAGAATCCCTTTATTTTAGAAACCATGTTTCCATGGTGAGTCACATACATTACCTTAATCATCATTAGCCTTTGGAAATAGGCTGGGGGGTGTGGTATTCCCAATTTATAGGTAAGAAAAAGATTCAACAAAAAATAGTTGACATATACAAACTCCCTTTCCCATTAACCAGTGGTTCCAGGGCTACATTTTTATTCTTTTGTCTATTCCACTATTCTGGGCTGCATGTACACAAGGAAAGGGTCAGCTTGTATTCCAAAATTCAGTTTCCTTGTTTCTTCTCTGAAAGTTCATAGGTTGCCCATTCCTTCCATCCTCCAGCATAGTGTTGAGCACTAAAAACATACATCAAATAATTAGTGCTGTAACCATTTTTCCTGTTTACAGCACAAGGTTCACAGGGACTTTAGAGATAAGATGACTTTAGAGATTTAACAGTGCAATGACTTTTCACCATAATATTTACACTTACAGCATATTTAAAGGATCATAGAATGAAAAGTACAGTCAGTCTATAATAATCTGTATACTTATGTTAATATAGTAAATATAAAATTCTTCAGTAGACCAATAAAAATATGCCTATGAAACACTGCAATACATATCTTAAACCCATTTTTATCTTTAAGCTATTTACCTGTTAAAGCCCAGAGATATTGCTGTGACCACAGCCTTCTTGCTTCTCACTCCAGCTAAACAAGAAAACACTAGACTGTCAGATCTGGATGGCTTTATTTCTTTGTACTTCTCTTTGAAGTCTTTTGGGTTCATCTGTAGAGCTTCACCTACATCATCCACTGAAAGAAAATGTTAAGAATTTCAGTTAAATTTTAGATACAGTAAATTACTGGATATATGTTTTCCTAACAAATCAGGTTAAAACACATCACTTACATGGTATATTGACAGACCCGGGGATTTTTCCATACTCATGAATTTCCCATGGCTCTCTAACATCAATTAACATAATTTTTTTGGACTTCAGGAGGTTTTTAAGTTCCATATAAGTGACAGCTTTACAAATAGCAGTACAAAAATTGAGGCAGCTTCTTTTTATTGACTTCAAACCTGGAAAGAATAAAATAGATACCTTCAAAATGACACCGTTATTAATATCTGGAAAGAGTAAGTCAAAGGAGTTTTCCCCATTGTTCAAGTCAACTCACCATGTCAATCTTTTGACTTTACTTCTTATGTAAAGTCTCATTTTTATAGTGGAAAGAGCAGGGATAGAGTCAGATAAATCTAGGTTCAAATCCTGGTCTGCCCACTTAGCTCTGTGACCCTGGGCAGATTACTTAAACTCTCTGGGGGAGTAAAATCAAATAATATTATTTAACTTTTAGAGTTGCTGTGAGGTTTAAATAATCTATATGGTACACAATCTCTTTTCACCTTTCCTTCATGATTTATGCACATTGTTCCTTCTGAAGGGAACACCTTTCTCTCGTCTCTACCTGGCTCTCTTTAAGCCTCCTTTACAACTCTGTTAAATGTCACCACTTCCCCTTTGATCAAACACTTCTAGGTATCTATTCCTGTAAAATACTTATACACAAAGAAGGGTGTTCAGTTCAGTCGCTCAGTACATATACACAAAGAAGGGTGTACATATACACAAAGAAGCGTGTACAATGATAATTACTGAAGAACTTTTAATAATAGCAAAGAAATTGGAAACTAAAATATCCATCAATAAGGGACTAGCTTTATGGTAATTCATAGTTATGGGATATATGCAGTGGTTAAAAGTTTTATCTACTTCCATGAATACCTAAGCTTCTGAATACCTAAGTGAGAAAAAAAATTACAAAAAAGTAAGCACAGAAGATCATATTATCTATTAAATATTCCCCAGTGGCTCAGCTGGTAAAGAACCTGCCTGCCAATGCAGGACATGCAAGAGACACATGATCCCTGGGTTGGGAAGATCCCTGGAGAAGGAAATGGCCACCCACTCCAGTATTCTTGTGTGGAAAATTCCATGGACAGAGGAGCCCAGTGAGTTACAGTCCATGGTGTCACAAAGCATAACTGAGTGTGCACACACACATAGATTTGTTTGTTGCTTAGTCATATCCTACTCTTGTGACCCCATGGACTGTAGCCCACCAGGCTCCTCTGTCCGTGGGATTTCCCAGGCAAGAATACCCAGATTAATATTTCCTACTTCGGGGGCTCTTCCAGACCCAGGGATGTAACCCTCATCTCTTGCTTGGCAGGCAGATTTTTTACTGCTGAGCCACCTGGGAAGCACGTACATTTATTTATGTATACTCATATCTGGGGAGAGTATATAAAGGGGTGTGCTTTAGTGTTTGTTTTAAAATAATTTTTGCTTTATTGTTTAATGAATATAATCATGTATTACAAGTATTTTTAAAAAAATGAAACAGGCACCTTTTCTCTAACACCTCCAACTCCATCCTTTCCAGTGCAGCCTCACTCCACTGGGCTGTGTGTGGTGATGGTTTATTTGTGTCTATCTTACCCCCAAATGGGCTTACCTGGTGGCTAAGATGGTAAAGAATTTTCCTGCGATGCCAGAGACCTAGGTTTAATCCCTGGGTTGGGAAGATCCCCTGGAGAAGGGAAAAGCGCCTACTGCAGTATTCTGGCCTGGAGAATTCCATGGACCCATGGGGTCACAGAGTCAGACACGACTAAGCTACTTTCACTTTCACCCTCAACTGGTGAAGTAAACTGTATCCCAGCAGGATGTCTGTCAGATTAGGAGCTCAATAAATGATTGCGGACTAAAGGTAAAACCAAATAACAGTATTTGTATGAATGACACATCTTCAACTACACAGGCTGTACCAAGAGTTACAAGGGAATAACTGGGGCGGGAAAGTGTTACACTGGAGCCCCTGTATCTTTATCCACAAAAGTTGTTGCTAAAGGAGAGGCAGCATATTAAGCAGAGAGAAGGGACAGGAGGACAGGAGGTCTGCTCTGAGTTCTAGACCATCTCCTCCGCTAACCACCTTCGCTTCTCTGGCTTCTGTTCGGCCAGTTGTACTATTACAGGTCGAACGTGGTAACTAGGTTTCATCAACCTGTGAGTGCTGCTCTCTAGTGGGTCTCAAGCAAAACTCGCAAGCCTGGGCTTCTCATTGCGACTCTCCCCTCGGCTCATTTCCCTGAGTCGCGAATTGACCTTCATTGCTCAGTCAAGCACCATACCCACGAGAGCCCCCTGAAATCATGTTTACCCCTCTCTCTGCGTCTGCCGAGAGCAACCCTAGTCCCCAGTAGCCCGGAATCTGAAGAAACAAGGACTGTAAGTGGGTGTTATATTCCCAGGGCTCAAGTGTACTGGGTCTGACTTCTAACTGGAAGCCTTAAAGAAGCAAACACTGTCACGAACGCCACCCTTTCCCAGGGGCTCGAGGTTAGGCGTCCTTCCTTTCCCCGGGGACCACTGAGCTCACCCCAGAGCGCAGCTTCCGCAGACCCGAAGATCGTCCTGCCAGTACTCCAGGGCAGCAGGCGCTGCATCACCATAGCTATTAACCACTTAGTTCTCCTGTTTCTTTACTTCCGGCCGCGCGGCGAGCGGCGCCGGGCTCTCGAGCGCCCTCCAGCTAGGCGCTGGCCGAACCTGGTAGTGCCACTAGGAGTAATCGGCGAACAGAAACGTGCCCTGCTTTAAAACTTAATGGGAAATAAACTACTAGAGCTAATCAATGATTACAGCAAAGTTGCAGGATATAAAATCAACACACAGAAATCCCTTGCATTCCTATACACTAATAATGAGAAAATAGAAAGAGAAATTAAGGAAACTATTCCATTCACTGTTGCAATGAAAACAATTAAATACTTAGGAATATATCTACCTAAGGAAACAAAAGACTTGTACATAGAAAACTATAAAACACTAGTGAAAGTAATCAAAGAGGACATGAATAGATGGAGAAATATACCGTGTTCGTGGATTGGAAGAATAAATATTGTAAAAATGAGTATACTACCCAAAGTAATTTATACATTCAATGCAATCCCTATCAAGCTACCAACAATATTTTTCACAGAACTAGAACAAATAATCTCACAATTTGTATGGAAATACAAAAAACCTCGAATAGCCAAAGCAATCTTGAGGAAGAAGAATGGAACTGGGGGAATTAACCTGCCGGACTTCAGGCTCTATTACAAAGCCACAGTCATCAAGACAGTATGGTACTGGCATAAAGACAGAAATATAGATCAATGGAACAAAATAGAAAGCCCAGAGATAAACCCACGCTCCTATGGACACCTTATCTTCGACAAAGGAGGCAAGAATATAAAATGGAGAAAAGACAGTCTCTTTAACAAGTGGTGCTGGGAAAACTGGTCAGCCACTTGTAAAAGAATGAAACTAGAACACTTCCTAACACCATACACCAAAATAAACTCAAAATGGATTAAAGATCTAAATGTAAGACCAGAAACTATAAAACTCCTAGAGGAGAATGTAGGCAAAACACTCTCCGACATAAATCACAGCAGGATCCTCCAAGACCCACCTCCCAGAATATTGGAAATAAAAGCAAAAATAAACAAATGGGACCTAATCAAAATCAAAAGCTTCTGCACAGCAAAGGAAACTCTAAGCAAGGTGAGAAGACAACCTTCAGAATGGGAGACAATAATAGCAAATGAAGCAACTGATAAAGGATTAATCTCCAAATTATACAAGCAGCTCCTGCAGCTTAATTCCAGAAAACTAAGTGACCCAATCAAAAAATGGGCCAAAGAACTAAACAGACATTTCTCCAAAGAAGACATAAAGATGGCTAATAAACACATGAAAAAATGCTCAACATCCCTCATCATCAGAGAAATGCAAATCAAAACCACAATGAGATACCATTTCACACCAGTCAGAATGGCTGCTATCCAAAAGTCTACATGCAATAAGTGCTGGAGAGGGTGTGGAGAGAAGGGAACCCTCTTACACTGTTGGTGGGAATGCAAACTAGTACAGCCACTATGGAGAACAGTGTGGAGATTCCTCAGAAAACTGGAAATAGAACTGCCATATGATCCAGCAATCGCACTCCTGGGCATACACACCGAGGAAACCAGAATTGAAAGAGACACATGTACTCCAATGTTCATTGCAGCACTGTTTATAATAGCCAGGACATGGAAGCAACCTAGATGTCCATCTGCAGATGAATGGATAAGAAAGCTTTGGTACATATACACAATGGAGTATTTCTCAGCCATCAAAAAGAATGCATTTGAATCAGTTTTAATGAGGTGGATGAAATTGGAGCCAATTATACAGAGTGAAGTAAGCCAGAAAGAAGAACATCAATACCGTATATTAATGCATATATATGGAATTTAGAAAAATGGTAACCTAAACCCTGTATGCTGCTGCTACTGCTAAGTCGCTTCAGTCGTGTCCGACTCTGTGCGACCCCATGGACGGCAGCCCACCAGGCTCTCCCGTCCCTGGGATTCTCCAGGCAAGAACACCGGAGTGGGTTGCCATTTGAGACATAGGCATTTAGAACAGTCTTTGGGACTCTGTGGGAGAGGGTGAAGGTGGAATGATTGGAGAGAACGGAATTGTAGCATGTATATTATCATAAGTGACCAGTCCAGGTTCGACGCATAAATTTTCCTCTGTTCATTTCTTTGCATTTGTGCTTTTTTAATAAAATTATTTTTTAGAAATAAAAAAAAATAAATAAATAAAATTCTGAATGCATAAAAAAAAAAACTTAATGGGAAATAAACAGGGTTGGGAAAAAACTGAGGTATAGGCTTTTTTTATTTTTTAATTATTTTTTTAAGGAGAGGCAAGGTTTAAAAGTGAAAAGAAAATATAAAGAAGGCAATATTTAAAGGTATAAAGTAAGAAATTCCTCCGGTTTACTTCAAAACTGGATTCGTATGTATCGGATTAAAGCAAACTTTAATACATGGACACTTTGCTAAGAATCGCTCTTAACTCCCATCGGTGATTCAACTGATGTCATTATTAAGATAATCTCATCTTTTCCTCACTGATGATAGTAGTTGACTATATTTGATGATAACACTCCAGTACTCTTGCCTAGAAAATCCCATGGATGGAGGAGCCTGGTAGGCTGCAGTCCATGGGTTCGCTACGAGTCAGACACGACTGAGCGACTTCACTTTCACTTTTAACTTTCACACATTGGAGAAGGAAATGGCAACCCACTCCAGTGTTCTTGCCTGGAGAATCCCAGGGACGGGGGAGCCTGGTGGGCTGCCGTCTATGGGGTCACACAGAGTCGGACACGACTGAAGTGACTTAGCAGCAGCAGCAGCATATTTGATGATAACATGAATGTGTTGGATGGTTGGATGGCATTATCGACTTGATGGACATGAGTTTGAGCAAACTTTGGGAGTTGGTGATGGCCAGGGAAGCCTGGTGTGCTGCAGTCCCTGGGATCGCAAAGAGTAGGACAAGACTGAGCGACTGAACTGAACTAAGTGTGTTAGTTTGCAATTGCTAATGTAACAATTATCACAAATTTATTGACTAAACACAATTTTATTATGTACAGTTTTGTAGGTCAGAAGTGACTTGGTGAAAATTAAGGTGTCAGCAAGTCTGTGGTCCTTCTGAAGGCTACAGGGGAGAATTTCTGTACTTAAACTTTTACATCTTCTCAAGGTTGCCTGAACTCCTTGGCTATTTTTCCCTTTCTCCATCTTCAAAGCCAGCAGTTTGTCATCTTCAGATCTCTCTCTGACTCTGATCTCTGCTTGTGTTGTCACATCCACTTCTCTTCTAACTTTTTTGCCTCTCTTTTATAAGGAACTTTGATTACAGTGAGACCATTGGGATAATCTTAATCATATGTGCAAAATATTTTTGCCATGTAAGCTAACATATTAATAGGTTCTTGGAATTAGAACACATTGTATGTGGTTGTGGGGAGAGCATATTAAGCCTGTTGGATAAAGTTTCTTATTACCTTGTTTTTAATTTATTTTCAACTTGGTTTATTACCTAATTTTCAATTTATTCAATTTTGTTTCCCAAGGATAATGAAAGCCATATTAACTGCAAATTGGTTCACAGTGAAAATTTTAAAAATAAGTTTCCAACTGGCATTATTAAAGTATGAGTCCAATGAGTAATTTCATGAAGGGTGTACTTTTAAATTATTCAGTTTCAATATTTTAATAATTAATAAAACCACTTCAGATTTCTATACCAATGACATCACTTACAATTATGTTTTTTCCAAGTCATTTGGAGTTTGACCGTAGTCTCTGTGTAATCTACTTTGTAGATTGACTTTTAACTAAGATATCATTAAATACTGTAGATTCAAGTACTCTCTGTCGCATCCCCATTGTAAACCACAAGTGGAATGGACACAGATATGAAAACGATATACTTGACTTCAATGAGTCACATTTAATCTAATTTATACTTTTGCAAGAGCATATATTACTAAACAATTCTTTTTCAAGTGTTCATGACTACTTATTTGAGAAATATTTTTCTGTAGGTTTTTTTTTTCCTGAAGAGATGAATTTGTCCTTCTGTAACCAGCACAGTGCCAAACTTAGTTTATTTAAGAGGCTTAGAGCAAAAAGATCTTGTCAAACAGAAGTACTGATCATTGCTCCTTGAATAAATGTCCCAAGTTCTTCCTTCAGAGTTAGTGTGAGGGAAGGAAGTTAGGCTTAAAGTGGGATGCGAGGGAGAGAAATCATGTAACTTTCCTGGGAAAGGTCTACTAGTGCTGAGTTGATATCAATCATTCATTCTCAAACAACTCTATTTTTTGCCACAATGCAGGTGAAAGACAATCGGAAAGGAGGGGGTTAAGAGACTTAGCACTTTTTCCATTTCTTTCTAAATGCACATCAAGCTCCCACATTTTAGATAATTCAGTGAAGAATTATGAAATTTATTGCCTTTAATGAAACATTTTTTTCAAGAATTTCTATCAAAACTTGTTTTGACGCAGCATTTTCACTGCTAATCATTTATTGAAAATACTTGCATAAGTACTCACAGATAGATGTACACCAAGAGGGGGCTGATTGGGAAAAAATGATACATCCATTCACTGGAATTTTAAACAACCAGTAAACAGAATGAGGTTAGTATGGTGATAAGTCCAAAATATATAATCAAGTGAAAAAGAAAAATCAAGGTGTAGAATAGAAGGTAGACCGTAATCTAACCTCACCATGATCTCTTTTAACAAGGGCTTCCCTGGTGGCTCAGAGGTTAAAGCGTCTGCCTCCAATGCGGGAGACCTGGTTCGATCCCTGGGTCGGGAAGATCCCCTGGAGAAGGAAACGGTAACCCACTCCAGTATTCTTGCCTGGAGAATCCCATGGACGGAGAAGCCTGGTAGGCTACAGTCCACGGGGTCGCATAGAGTCAGACACGACTGAGCGACGGGACGGATGGACGGAATCATATAAAAATGTAGTACAAATGCATATCATGTGCAAAGACAATTCCTGAAACTATACACAAGAAACAGCAAATAGAGGAGAGGAAATGTTACTTCTGAGGGAGAGAATGGGAATGCAGAACGGCGGAAAAGATGAGGAACGCTATACCAAACTCTCATGTATTACTTTTATAATAAAGAATGTACCTTTTAAAACACATGATAAAAGCTTAATATATGTATAGTCTATAGCTTAGCAAAGTACTCCATACATTTCCAGACAGAACAATGTTTTTGAAATGTATACACAGCTGACCTTAAGCACATTTATATTTCTGTTTGATGTTTTGTCATAATGTCTTGACAATAGCAATAAAAATATACTTAATAGGTATTATTTTAAAATAATTTCCTTCCTTTGAAGCATCCATCAGATAGTAAATTTTACTTCAACTGAAAAGATAAATAATTTGAAGAGCATCAGAAACTAAGACAGTGTTAGACAATTTCCCTTAACTCATGTAAATTTTGAAGTAGAGATTGCAATCTCTGGAGATTTGGGTACACATCTGCTGGAAATCAAGATAACTTTGGAAATTCATCATTTTCAAGAAAAATTTAAGTATTGTATCATGATTTGCATAATTCTTAAGTTTCTTTTTATGACAGAGAACTTAAAATTCATACTCTGATTCAGTCCCCTCCTTTTTTTCCTGGTAAATTGGATTCCAGTATATGATATATTTTGGAGAAGGCAATGGCAACCCACTCCAGTACTCTTGCCTGGAAAATCCCATGAACGGAGAAGCCTGGTGGGCTGCGGTCCATGGGGTTGCTAAGAGTCGGACACGACTGAGCCACTTCACTTTCACTTTTCACTTTCATACATTGGAGCAGGAAATGGCAACCCACTCCAGTGTTCTTGCCTGGAGAATCCCAGGGACAGGGGAGCCTGGTCGGCTTCCGTCTATGGGGTCACACAGAGTCGGACACGACTGAAGCGACTTAGCAGCAGCAGCAGCAGCATATGTTATATTTTAAAAACTCCTTTGATTATAGTGCACTTTATTTATTTTTAATTTTGGCTGTGCCGAGTCTTTGTTGCTGTGGGCTTTTCTCTAGTTGCAGCGAGTCAGGGCTACTCTTTAGTTGGAGTTAGTGGGTTTCTCATTGAGGTGTCTTCTCTTGCTGCCAAGCAGGGGTTCTAGGGCACTGGTTCTTTGGGCTTCTGGTTCAAGCTGCTCCCGGTTCACTAGCACAGGTTCAATAGTTGTGGCCAAAGAGCTTAGTTGCTCTGTGGCACGTTGGATCATCTCTGATCAGGGATAGAAACAGTATCTCCTTTATTGGCAGGCAGATTCTTTACCACTGAGCCACCAGGGAAGCCCCTATAATGCAATTTAGTATTTAAATTATTTAATTTGCCTGTTTTCATGTCATTTTTTCCTCCATGTTGTTTCCAATCCAATGTTAAATCATTTATGAAGCAGACTTTTTTTACTTTAAAATTACAACACAACCTGGGCTTATTTGTGGAGTATTTTCTTTTTCCCTAGGGGAAAAAAAATTCCCTACCCTAAAACATGATTATGTACCCCAATACTTAGCCCAATGACTCACATATTTGTATTCAGTTATATTTGTTGAATGAATGGTTTCCATACACAGAACACCGACATCTAGTAACTTCCTTTGCCAAGTTCTACGTGTAAATAATTGTAAATAATTTAAACTGTTTCTTAAGAAATGAACCAAAGTTTTTAAGAGAAAATCAGAGTTTTGCAGGGTTTAATTCTAGCAACTTTTGACTCGTAATCCAAGACTCTCTCCGTAAGGCCACATCTGTCCCTTGGCTGAAGAACTGCTAAAGATTACGAATTTTGTCTCGTAGCATTTATCCATAACTAGGGTGGATGTTTGCTATATCATTCAAACAAAATATTTTTCAACCAACTACTTTTACTAAACATATGCAAAACACTTTGAATAATCGAGCATTAAACAGGTTTAGGTGTAGGTCAGGAAATTTTCAAATAAAGGAGAGAGAATGGCAGGTAAGGCAACAATAATGAAAAAAAGCAAGAAAATATATGATGTCAGATGTGACTTAACAGCACGTAAGAGTGTGAGTCTGGGCAGGGTGTCCAGCAACAAGTGGGACTTAAACCCTACTCCGAGAACACGCTGCTGCTGCTGCAAAGTCGCTTCAGTCGGGTCCGACTCTGCGACCCATAGACGGCAACCCATTAGGCTTCCCTGTCCCTGGGGATTCTCCAGGCAAGAATACTGGAGTGGGTTGCCATTTCCTTCTCCAATGCATAAAAGTGAAAGTGAAGTCACCCAATCGTGTGACTTCATGGACTAGCGACGCCATGGACTGCAGCCCACCAGGCTGGAGGTGGGCAAACTCCAAGCCCTATCGGGATCCAATTAGGAGTCTATTTACGTTACCCTAAGTAAGTAATGTCGTTCAGTCGTGTCCGACTCTTTGCGACCCCGTGGACTGAAGCCTACCAGGCTTCTCAGTCCATGGGATTCTCCAGGCAAGAATACTGGAGTGGGTTACCATTTCCTTCTCCAGGGGATCTTCCTGACCCAGGGATCGAACCCGGGTCTCCTGCATTGGAGGCAGACACTTTAACCTCTGAGCCACCAGGGAAGCCCACTCTCACATCCATACATGACCACGGGAAAAACCATAGCCGTAAGGATGTGAGAGTTGGACTGAGAAGAAAGCTGATCGCCGAAGAATTGATGCTTTTGAAGTGTGGTGCTGGAGAAGACTCTTGAGAGTCCCTTGGACTGTAAGGAGATCCAACCAGTCCATTCTAAAGGAGATCAATCCTGGGTGTTCATTGGAAGGACTGATGCTAAAGCTGAAACTGCAATACTTTGGCCACCTCATGCGACGAGTTGACTCACTGGAAAAGACTCTGATGCTGGGAAGGATTGGGGGCGGGAGGAGAAGGGGACGACAGAGAATGAGATGGCTGGATGGCATCACCGACTCTGTGGACATGAGTTTGAGTGAACTCCGGGAGTTGGTGATGGACAGGGAGGGAGACCTGGCGTGCTGTGATTCATGGGGTTGCAAAGAGTCGGACACGACTGAGCGACTGAACTGAACTGAACTGAAGACGATTAGCTGGGGTCTACCTACTCCTGCATAAGTACGGGAAGCAGGTGCGACTGCAGCCCGCAGAGCCCGCCGTCCACGCCCGACTCCAGGAGAGCGGCCACGCAAAGGGCGGTCCCTGCTCGTCCAGACATGGGGGCGGGCACGCGAGGCCCCGCCCCTGCCGGCGGGAGGGGCGGCTGCGCAGGCGCAGGCGCAGTCTCGTGGGGTTGTGGACGCGGCCGCTCGGCCTGTCAGGGTGAGTGGCGGGTCCGGTGCTGGGTGGCCTCAGTTTCTCCATCTTCGTTTACGCAACCCTGGCCCCTTGCGGCTTGACGGGCTTGGGAGAGAGCCCTACCCGCACCCCCTTTCTCGGTCCTTGGGGGCTCCAGGCGGTCACCGAGGGCCATGTGAGAGTGGCGGAGCCGGCAGGGTGTCGGGGCGGCAGCGGGAGCAGCCGGGGAGGCGGGACGGGAGAGGGGCCGCTTCACCTTGACATAGGGGCGCGGCGACCCAGCCACCTTCCGGCCGCCCTTCCGTGTTCAGCCTCGCGGCGCGTTTTCTCTTCGGGAATTTGGGATGTTTCTGTTAGATACCAGAGAAAGCGTGTTTTACCAAGGTCTTCTGGCAGCATCGTGTAGTATTAGGAACCCTGGACTGCCTGGGTCCAGATCGCCATCCACCACTTACTGGCTCCTGGCTTCTGCAAGTCATCTAACTCCTGGGTGTCTTTCTTCAAGTGTAAAATGGGGGAAATAATAGTAACCTACCTCATAAAGTGGTTGGTGGTTGGGAGGATGAAGTGGGTTAATATCACTGAAGTCCTTAGAACCGAGTGTGATGCACGAAAAAGTAAGTCCTGGTCATCTTTTTGAGCCTGGTATCCTTTTGAACCTCTGAAAGGGGAATTTTTGTCCCTTTCCTCCCTACCCCCGCACCCTCGCAGAAAGTAATGGCCCAAGAGTAGGAAAAGATTTTTTTTTCTTTCTTGAGAATATGGGCTTCTACATGCATGGCCTTAAAAAAACCTTATAAACAGTTTCGTTGCACATCCTACATTATGGTCAGATACTAGGGTAATGCAGAAGTTGGAACTTGGAAAGTTTTATTAGGAAACCACGTGAGAAAAATGGCCATAATTTATTTGTGCTGAAAAGACTTAACATAGCAGGCCTGAGACTGCTGTCCTTAAAAAGGTCTGCTTTCAAGGTTAGCCCTTGCTTGGCTTGCCTGGGAACAATATGGTTTATTCTGTAGGACATGGTTTATCCAGAAGTTACTAGCCCCCATAAAAATCCTACACCTGTGAGTGTGTAGTGGGCTTCTGTGAGCAGAAACATTGCACAGACATTACTTATTGAGGGACGATGCAGGGTGTTTGACTATTCCTGGGAGGGAGAGAATGGTAAGGAAGCCTGCATTTGGATTGCTCTAGACTTCACCTGTGGAGAAGGCAATGGCAAGTCACTCCAGTACTCTTGCCTAGAAAATCCCATGGATGGAGGAGCCTGGTAGGTTGCAGTCCGTGGGGTCGCTAAGGGTCGGACACGACTGAGCGACTTCACTTTCACTTTTCACACATTGGAGAAGGAAATGGCAACCCACTCCAGTGTTCTTGCCTGGAGAATCCCAGGGACGGGGGAGCCTGGTGGGCTGCCGTCTATGGGGTCACACAGAGTCGGACACGACTGAAGTGACTTAGCAGCAGCAGCATCAGACTTCACCTGTGTTTTTTTCATTATGATAGGCTGTGTGTTCACACTATACTGCTGCAATAAATGTTAGCCATGAGTACACCTATATGCTAGGTCTTGTGAGTCCTAGAAGTAAATCTCCATGTTTGAGAGTGATCTCAGAACTCCCCAGACACATTGATGATATGCAATATGTGAAGCTCTAATAATTGGAATTTTTTTGTAATAATTGGACTTTAATTTCATCTCTTTTTACCTGAACAGGGAATTGAAAAAGAAGGCTATACAGATGAGTGACTGCTTAATAGTAGGTTACTGTCCAGAATGACTCTATGTTTAGACATATTGCATGTGTCAGAAAAATCACTGGAAATTGACTACATTGCCACATTTGAGTCAGTATTTTTGAGAAAAGGCATAGGTCTTTTATAAATTCTAAGTATCTGGTTTTTTTGGTTCTTCTGCCAGGATTAGCTTTGTATTAATGCTCATCTTTATCGAGAGTTTACTTTTGTGTGCGCGTGTTAGTTGCTCAGTCATGTCTGACTCTGCAATCCCAAGGACATGAGTCTGCCAGACTCCACTGTCCGTGGGATTCTCCAGGCAAAAATACTGGAGTGGGTTGCCATTTCCTTCTCCAGGAGATCTTCCCCACCCAGGGATTGAACCTGGGTCTCTTAAATTGCAGGCAGATTCTTTACCATCTGAGCCACCATGTAAGTTTCAAGTTTAGCTGTGCGGGGAGTGTAAAAATATGACCAGCTTCTTATGGACCGTATTTCTTGGATTCTCTTAGTCATCCCCATCTCTTTTTCAGGACATCAAGTTACAATAGTTGTAACAATAGTTACAATGGTAAGTGTGTAAGTTTAAGGGTGGAAATACCTGATTTGCAATCTCTTTTGTGTCCTTTCTCTCAATAAAGTAGAAGACCAGATGATATTTGAAAGAGTAGGGAGAGGAGGAGTTGGAGATTGGGAGAGTGAAAACAATTTCAGATTGCTGTGTAATAAGTTGACCAGAAGTTGTAGTAGATAATGGGATGTCTTGATCTGTTTGCAGTTGTGGTTGTTAATTTAGTGGACCCAGTCGCCTTTCTTGCAAGACTTTTTCTCTAGCCTCTTTGGATACTGTCATGGAGAATGTGGTTAATTGGCTTATCTAGGATTGAGATTGTTAGGGGGGGTGACATAGTAGCCATTAGGCTGTGTACACATATTCTGTTCTTGCTGGGTACATGATAAGTTTGTACTCTTTGTATACCTCCTCTTACCCTCACCCCTCCCTTTCCCCCACCATAAATGTGGCCATGTGACTTGCTTTGGCCTGTAAAACACAAGCAGACTTGCACCATTTTCACGTAAAGCTTGAAGAACCAGCACTAGATTTTCTGCTTCTCTTTCTCCCTTCCCTGCTACAGTGATCATGGAAGGGCTTGTTGAGATGCAGCCTCTTCTCACCCTGGGCACTAAAAAAGAATAGGAGTGGCTGATCAAGCAAGCTGGCAGAATTTGAAGTTGTGGTCAGAGAATGGAATACTTGAGTTAGTGATTTTGTGAGGTTGAAATGTAGCCATAAGTGAATGAAGTAGTCTGGAGGGTGAAGGCAGGAAGAAATGAAGTGGTCAGAAACTTGGAGACCTTCTGCATCTCTGTAACCTTGAAGGCGTTAATTTATTGCAGTTGTTCAATAGTGATGACCCTTGGGCCTAAGGAAATAGCTTTTAAAATGGTAAACTCAAAAGCTTCCTTATGTGGAACTTTGTACAACTAAATCAGGATTCAGAATTTATTATTGAATTGAGTGATTGTTCCACCTTGATCAATAAAAGCATATAAACAACCACAAAAATTACAGTATAGCTTAGCCAGGTAGCAGCGTAATATTAGGTAGGATTTAGGATATGTGTGTGTTTAGTTGCTCAGTTGTGTCCGACTCTTTGCAACCTTCATGGACTGTAGCTCTCCAGACTCCCTCTGTCCTTGGGGATTCTCCAGGCAAGAATACTGGAGTGGGTTGCTATGCCCTCCTGCAGGGGAGCTTCCCAATCCAGGGACTGAACCCAGGTCTCTAGCATTGCAAGTGAATTCTTTGGTCTGAGCCATCAGGAAAGCCCATGAATACTGGACTGGGTAGCCTCTCCCTCCTCCAGGGGAACTTCCCCACCCAGGAATCAGACTGGGGTCTCTTGCACTAGCAGACAGTTTCTTTATCAGCTGAGCTACCAGGGATATAGTGGTTTTTAAAAAATGCATTAACTTCTATCTAAAATCTTTAGAATTAACTTTGAATTTTTATGAAATATAAGAGATTTCTTAAAAATATATTTAGAGGATCACCGACTCTGTGGACATGAGTTTGAGTGAACTCCGGGAGTTGGTGATGGACAGGGAGGCCTGGCGTGCTGTGATTCATGGGGTCGCAGAGAATCGGACACGACTGAGCGACTGAACTGAACTGAACTGAACTGATCTTTTAAAAAAGCCAGGGTCTTAGGGGAGGTGAAACACTGTTCTCCATTTCTTGCGTGAAGAACAGCTGTTGATTAGAAGATACTGACATAACCAATTGAATCCTTATTCAAAAAAGCAGATGTTTTGGGTTAGCTGAAGAAATTAGAATATGATAAGATATGATATTAGGGAATTACTCTTAATTTTCTTAGAAATGATAATGATGTGACTGTATAGGAGAATCTCCTTAAGAAATATATGTTGTCTGCAACTTCTAAATAGTTCAGCAAAAACAGATGTACTCATATACATGTGTAAATATGTCTATATACACATTGATATTTAGATAAAACAGATGTGGCAAAATGTTCCAGATGTGGACTCTACATAGTCTATGGTGTTCCTTATACTGTTGTTTCAACTTATGTGACAGTTTTAAATTTTTCATAATTAAAAAATGGGAAAAAAAACACACAAAAAAGACAAGAGCTTAAAAAGTTGGAAATGTATTTCTTTCTCTGTAGTCTACTGGGTCGTACAGTACAAGAAGGGTGGCTGTACTGTGCTTGGCACTTGGCATCCATCCCTGGCTTGTTGTGGCTTTTCCAGCTCCCACTGTTTCCTAGCTGGTGAAACGAGAAAGAGCAAAGCAAGCACAGGAGTCAGAAGCGGCATAAAGTTTAATTTTTTAAATTCACCTAGACATCATACATGTAGGGAACTGTTGGTTAAAGTCAGATGTATTGTGGCATTTGTATGTTGGTGTCATAAAGATTTCTTTAGTTTCAGCTGATGTTCCCCTCTTTCTCCTCTGTTAATTTATGAGGTTCATTAAACTTGAAGTCATTTCCATTTTAATATGCATTAAGTAAAATACATACAATTTTTAATTTTGAGGATTAATGTGTATTTTCCCCCAACCCCAGTCTTTTCAGTAAATAACAGATGCGGGTGAAAGAGCCATCCAAAGTTTCACCTGAGAAAGCTAAGAGAAGTAAAAGGCCTCCTATACCTCACGATGAAGACTCCTCCGATGACGTTGCTGGTAAATTATGATGTCTTTCATCCTGAACAGTGTTGCAGAGGACAAATCATACGTGCTTTTAATGGATAAATCCTTTGCTCTTTATTTTAGCCATTTTCTGCATTACTTCAAAATCAGCTTGTCTATTTACAAAATACCCTGTTGGCATTTTTGCTGAGATTTTGTTTATTTTATAAAGTAACTTAGAACTGGTATCTTCTCTGTTTGTTTCTCATGACTGTTAGAACTGAGCCCTCCCCTTGGGGGGCTTCCTGGTTTGTCTTTCTCTTTAGCCTCATGCCTTGAATTTTAGCCTCTGAGGATTTTCCTCACTGGCTTTACCAGTTCAGTTCTCCATTTAAAAAAGATGTTTTTAATCTCTTATTTCCATTTTGAGTGTTTTTAACTTGGAAAGTGTTTCAGGATAGATTGCTGTATTGAGGGAGGTCTGAATTATGTCTTTAAATATTTGTTCTGTTAAAATGGTGTTTTTCAGGGGTTTGATTATTCTTATAACTCTCTTTTGCCTATCTACCATAGTTACCATTTTTTATTAAAGTCTCTAAAATTCCTGTTTTCCTTTTCTGTCTGCTGTTTATTTTTATTAGTGTGTTCAGCAGTGTCACTTTCATCTTCTTTTTGGTTTTACCTTCGTTTTATGTATTTTTCCTGAACTTGGCTGGTCACTTCCCTTTGTGTTGCTACTTGAGCCTCAAGTGTTCACTTTTTTTGTGTGTGTTTTCCTCTCATGGCAGTGATTGCTCTGCCATTTTTGCTTTTCCTTCCTTCCATTTTCTTACTGTCTTAGCATGGAATTTGGGGCTTTGATTTTCTTTCATTACCTATTCTTTCAGGTAGAGTTAATTTTCTTGGGCCAGTTCAGTTTAGAATATTTGTGTAAGAAGGAGAGCCAGAGCACTGTTGAGACCTAACTGTTGAGTTTGAGCTCAGTTAACCTTTACTTCTTTCCAACTGCCAGGATTATTCAGTCCTGGGCTTTTTCAGAATCCAAATTCTCTCTTCTTTCCAACTGCTGTAGGAATAAGGCTGTTCTCTGCCATTATGGCTTGCTTTTTTACTTTCACTTAGTGAATGAGAAATCCCCTTCTTTCATTTCTTCTGAAAACAAAATTGGATAAAAGGGAGCTCCTGCCACTGTTGTTGCAGCACAGAGATGTAGGTTTTGTTGTGTATGCGCAAAGCATGCGTGGTTCTCTGAATCCACTGCTGCTGTGTTCTCTCCACGTCCTTCTGTGCGTACTCCTGTTTGATCTCCACTGCTTTGAGGTGGAAGTCTTCCCATTTAATTTGTGACTTTGGGCTTCAGCTGTCTCCTGGTTGCTCTGAGAATGAGCTTTGTATTTTCCTTTTCTGTTCTTTTTGCCCTTCATTAGTTTTGGGGAGGAGAAAGGGGAAGTGTTGATTTTATGTCATCATTCACACACTGGAAGCCCTCCTTGTAAAATTTTTCTTAATATTTTAAAAATGTGAAGATTTTGATTATTGCTTTTGATTTATGAATGTGAAACAACTATTTTCTTTTAATACATTTTTATATTTTTATTCAGGAATCTCTAGAGGACCTGTTTGTCAAATGAAAATTTGACAATTATAGGATTAAACAAATTTCAGGAAACTGAGGAAATTTACTTATTAATGTAGAAGGATATTTTTCACATTTCCCCTCCTCACAGAAGATAGTAAATACTGTTTAAACACTTATAGGAAAACCTCAGACTTTTAAATTTGTTTACACTTATAAAAAGTATATACAGTTGAGATATTTAAAAGTTAGTAAGTTTAATTTAGGAACCTGGAACCTTTTTATCTTGCATTCACTTATCTCTGAATTCATTAACAATTTCAGTTTTGTAAGTCTGAATTGTAGAGTCAGAGACTGGTTAAGTTGTCCCTTGGCTACGTCTTATGCTAGAGATGATACAAAAGGTGTGTGGAATGATTTTTCCCTTAGAATTTTAAAGAATATAAAAACTCAAAAACAAAGTGGTGACTTTTGGTAAATCATTTCTAGTTCTTGTGTGGTCATTTTTATCAGTCTTTCTCTAAACAGACCTTTTTTCAATGGCATGCATCTTTGCTGTTCAACCAAAGGACTTCAGAATTACTTCTTTTATTCCAATTCTTATAACTTGCTATTGGTGTAAAATTAGAAGTTTTAATCTTTTATCGGATTTACATTTTACTTTTGTTGAAATTATTTATTTTAATTTGTCACATTCTTTGTCTTCAGAATGAAATGGAAATAATATTTAGTCTCATTAACCAGTAGATAAAAAGGAATGCTTTATGTTCAGAAAGGAAAGTAGAGAAAGTTGAAATGTACATACTCCTGTTTCCCTCTTCAAGGTATTCAGTCTCTGCCTTTGTTGTTTGATTTTGGCAGATAGCCGTAGGTTTGGTATTTGGGACATTTGAGGTGGAGAAATTGAAGAGTTCAGGTATTTAGGAGAAATGGAAGTGTACTGAACCCTTGGGAGATGAATAAGGTTATTTGAAGAATTAAGAACATGTTTGCTCATTTTGGCCTTTTGTCTCCACACAGTGCACATAGTTGGAATCTGTTATAAAGGATAATTAATGGCCATTCAAAATATATTTGTTATTTGGGAATATTCATTAAGAAGAATTCAGATAATTCTTGTTCCTGCGAATTATGCCATTATTTGTTCCTCTCTTTTCTTTCTTTCAGCAGTGGTGAAAATAGTATCACAGCAGAGCTAGCCCATGGGAAAAGTTTTTACTTGTGTATCTTAGTGGAAAGAAAATATGTTCAAAATGCTTGAGGCATAGTAGCTACTCAATAAATAATCTTCTTAATTTATTTATTAAACTTTAATTTTTGAACTAATTTTAGATTCACAGGGAGGTACAAAACATATGCAAGGAGGCCCCATTCACCCTTCATCCAATCTCTTCTGATTTAATATCTTGTATTTCTATCACACAGCATCAAAACTGGGAATCTGAAATGGGTACAGTTCAGGTTTCACCAGTTGTACATGCATGTGTGTGTAGGTACAACTTACACTTATTAACTTACTGCTTAATAACATGTGTAGCTTTCTATAACCAGCACTCTCAAGATACTTGACTACACTCTGGCCACCCTGAGTGCTGCTTATTTATAGCCACACCACTGCTCTCCATCGAAAGCCCCTGGCAACTGCTAATGTGTTCTTCAACTCTATAATTATGTTATTTCACAAATGTTTTATAAACGGAATCATACAGTATGTATTCTTTTAAGTTATTTTGTCTTTTGAATCTTTGTGCTTTTTAGTTAATAGTATTTTAATATTGTTGACTTTTGCTTGCTGATATTCAAATCTTGTTTTGCCTCTTTCAGTGGGTTTCACTTGCCAACATATAAGTCATGCTGTCAGTGTGCATCATGTAAAAAAAGCAATAGCTGAGAACCTGTGGTCAGTTTGCTTAGAATGTTTAAAAGAAAGAAGATTCTGTGATGGACAGCCAGTACTTCCTTCTGATACCTGGTTGTGCCTCAAGTGTGGTTTTCAGGTGAGAAAAGTCTCTTTTCTGTGAGAGTTTGTCTTAAATATTTTCCTTAATTGCTCGCTCTGAGTTGGACTGTTGGTAGTGCTTAGAATTTAAGATAAATTTATTCTGTGTTTAGATAGAACTCTCCAAGGCCAAGCTTCGAAATGTTTAGGGTAAAGTGAAATGTACATTGTGTTCAGAAAGTTATTGTGTATGGTTTATAAGTATTTTGAAAGGGAATCCAACCTACTTGCAGTAGTTCTCATATGTGGACCCTCCTTTACGTATTTGTATTTACTTAGGAAATGGATCCAAGCCTTTTTAAAAAATCTTTTGGGATTCATTTTCTTCTCTACAAGAAGTGATTGTTCTTGTTTTTGCAGAGTAACTTCTCTTAAGAGCTTAGAAGCAACTGATGTCTTTAACAAGGGAATTTTTAAATGAAATTAAAAGTAATTATGTATATTTCTCAATAAGAGTTATCTTTATTGTCTCATATAGAAAGCCAGAAGTAGGGTCACTCCTGAGTTAGTTACTTCAGTGGAAAGAACATTAAAAACTGAGATGTCTTCCATTTTTCTGCTGTGCTATCCTATTCCATGGTTTCAGGATGGTTGAAGATGTTTCATGCATTATGTATCATATAGCAATCCCCAAGGTCAGAAGGAGGGCAAAAAGTACACCCCTTCCCATACGTAAAACTTTTCCAGAAATATACATTAGACTGCCCCTCATGGCACATTGACAGAAATTGAATCTCATTTCTTTACTTACCTGGTGATGGGGGTTACTGTGATTAGTCTGAGTCTCAGTAGTTTTCAGTGGAGTTGAGTGAGATGTGTAGGGTATTAGAAGTGTGTGTACAGGGGAGGGGCACTGCTGGCCTGCAAAGGTGCTCAGTGTTCCACTGTGCATCGAGAAATGGTATGGAAATTAACTTGGCTCATGCCTGTTTTTACTGTATGACAAGAAGTAAATTAGCCTCTTTGAAAGAAGTTGAGTTTAATGAGAATCTAAATTGCTTTCTGAAACTTTTTAAAAAAGTTTAAAACAAAACTTTTCCCCCCCAAATTTCAGCCATTTGTTTTTTTTTAAATCTTTTAATTCCTGTGGGGTTCATTAGTTCTTTTATCAGTTAACATTCTCATTTACAAAGACCAATTTACATTACCTATAGTTATATCTAACATATCAAGGGTGTGCTGCGTGCTGCTGCATGCTCAGTCCTGCCCAACTGTTTGTGACCCCACGGACTGTAGCCTGCCATGCTCCTTTGTCTGTGAGAGTTCCCAGGCGAGAATACTGGAGTGGGTTGCCGTTTAAGGATAATTTAGGTTTTGATTAATTTGAAATGAACTTGTATGGAAGTCATACAAATATGTTCTGTTTATCTTTAGGGATGTGGTAAAAACTCAGAATGCCAGCATTCACTGAAGCATTTCAAGAGTTGGAGATCAGAGCTTCACTGTATTATAATTAATCTGAGCACATGGATCATATGGTAAGTTAGATTTGGTTAGTACTTGTGTCCACTATAAAAAATATCTGAGTTTTATAAGGTAAGATATCTAAGGCTATTATATCAGCTTGTGCTTTTAAGCCTGAACACAATCTGTAAAATAAGAAAATTAACATTATCCATGAATATAAAATTTAAGTAAGAAAGAAATTTAGTCATACCTCTAGTTTTCTTTAACGTTTTCTCCATACATTAAAGAAAAATTCTTGCTAGTTGATTTTGCTAAATTAGAATTCCAGAGAAGGAAAGTGTCACTTCTTCAATAGTCAGCTAGTTTGGTGATTCTGACAGGGTTAAGCCTAAGCATATACAGTTTGTGAAAACTTAAGGATCTCTCAATTTCAGTACTGTTGTCATTTGGGTTGATAATTCTTCATTGTGAAGGGGACTGTCTCATGAGAGAACAGAGTTAGCCCTGGCTTCTAACCACTGGGTGCCAAGAGTAGCTTTGCCAGTTGTGATAATCAAAACTATCTCACAACTTTGCCAAATGTCCCAGGGGGTGTGGGTGGGACAGAATTGCTCCTGTTCAAGTCACTTGACATACCCACATCAGCTTCTCCCTTTCCTCTTTCTTTTCATGTCCAGTTTGTTCCTGCCTATACCTGAAAGTATATAAATCTGTTCATTTCTCTCTCGAGCCATTGCATCTACCCTGATCTCCTGCTATTCCTGATGCCATCCAATCTGACATTAGACAGAGTGATGTTTTTAAAATGTAAATTGGATCCTGGCAACCCTTGCTTAAAAACCTCTCATGGCACTCCATTACACTTAGGATAGGTGACCCAGACTCTTAATTTGAATACTAAGGCTCTGTAACTGTCCCCGGTTATGTCTGTAGACGTATCTCATTTCTCTTGTCTTACCCTATATATTTCCCTTATCCCTTAATTTAAAGACGAAAGTAGATAAATACTAACTTTATTACTTGATGTTCAAAACTACTGAACATGTTTTCATAATATTTGCTTAAATTTATTTTTTTTCAGGTGTTATGAGTGTGATGAAAAATTATCAACACATTGTAATAAGAAGGTTTTGGCTCAGATAGTTGATTTCCTCCAGAAACATGTTTCTAAAACACAGACAAGTAAGTTAACAGCAGTTGCTAAAGAAATTTATATTAAAGTATAATATTTTATAATTCTTATAAAGAAATAATACATTTATAAAGAGTACTTTGAATTTTAGTGTGACCTCTCAGTATGAGTGCTGTGAATTCTTAGGTAGCAATTTTGTGACGTTATCTTGTGTTGTACTTAAGTAACTAATAATGAGAAGATGGAGAGGATGGTTACTGGATTGTGGGCTTTGGAGTCAGATGGTGCTGAATTTGAATTTTGATTCCACCTAAATAATTTAATTGTCTATGTGACATTAACTTCTTATTTGTATGATAATTCTATCAAGTGGGATTGTTGTAACGCTTAGACATGTTCTCTAAAGATTAGGAAGTAATGTGTATAAAAATACTTACATAAACCTCGACACATATTTATGAAATGATGTCTGTTATTTGTTATCATTATAATGCCATCCTGACATTCACTACCTGGATTTGGGCTAACTTGGAAGATTAAGGGCTCAGGTCCCAAAAGATTGCCCTCACATCAGACCCTATTCTCAGGCTAGGAGTTCTCAGGCCCCCTGCATTTCTGACCAACTGGCTATCCAGGTGCCCACTATCTTCTTAGTTCAATAATTTATTGGAATGAACCAGAACATAGGAAAGTGCTATACTTAAAATTACAGTTTCAATATAGCAGCAACAACAAAAAAAGACACAAATCAGGACCTGCCAAAAGAAAAGACATAAGCTGAGATGTGGGAAGGTACGAGACATGAAGCTTTTGTATCTTCTTCCTGTGGGGTCAGGATACATCACCTTCCCATCACAGTGATCTGTCAGTACCCCCAGGGTATTGTTAACCAGGGAAGCTCACTGGAGCTTTGGTGTCTGGAGTTTTTAGTAGGGTTTCATTGTATACGCGTGGTTGATTGAATCACTGGCCACATGATTTAACTGAGCCTCCAGTAGCTCAGAGGTTAAAGCGTCTGCCCGCACTGCGGGAGACCAGGGTTCGATCCCTGGGTTGGGAAAATCCCCTGGAGAAGGCAATGGCAACCCACTCCAGTACTCTTGCCTGGGAAATCCTATAGACGGAGGAGCCTGGTAGGCTATAGTCCGTGGAGTCTCACAGAGTCGGACACGACTGAGCGACTTCACTTTCACTTTCCAGTATCCCAACCCTCTAATCACATGTTGGGTCTTTTTGGTATGGCTGGCCCCCATCCCGAGTCATCTCATTAGTGCACACCCTCTAGAGTCCCACATGAATAAAAAAGACATTTTGCTAACATAAACTATCAAGAGTGGTGTGAGGGGCCCACCATAAGCAGAATAGATTCTCCAGTCACTCTGGAAATCCAAGATTTAGAAAGGTCTTCTCAGGAACTTGGAACAAAGAGCAGCCAAGTTCTTTATTATGGAAGTGATGTATTATATATATATATATTGTATTTTCTTATCTAACATATAAGCAGTATGTAACACATGTTAATACATATTAAGAATATATAGGGAAGCAGTTTCTTCAGTCAAAAATGTTAAGTGCATAGCACTTAATACTTTATTTGATATGAAGTGATAAAACAAAAACAGTTTTAACTTGTTCTCATGAAGTTTAGAGCAGAGGGAGAGAACCAAACATAACACACATGTAATTTCTGATAAGTGCTACAAAGAAACAGATTGCAGTGATAGGGGATCTCACGGTCATAGTGATCAAGAAAGGCTTACATGGCTGGAGTGTGGTTTGCTGGGAGAGAGCAGAATGTGATGAAGTCAAGATACGGTTGTCAGGTCATGAAGAATACTTATCCGTAGGGAATTCCATGGTAAAGAATTTTTATTTTATTGGAAAAGTCATGGAAACTGTTAAAGCGTTTTAAGTAGAACTGTAGTAGTCATTCCGTCTTTTTTAAAAATAAAGATTACTCTGCCAAATGGAGAATAGACTGTTGTGCGTGAAGAGTGGAGGTGGGGAGATCCTTAAGGAGGTTATTGGGGTAGGGCAGGTAAGAGATGAGGCCGGGTTCTGGTGGAGAGTGGTGGACTAGGTGTATGAGTGAGGAAGAGTAGGAGGCATCAAGTACAGATCTCAGGATTTTGGTTAACAAGGTGAATGGGGATAAATGGCCATGAAACTTTTGAAATGCCTTTGGAGCAGGAATTGAACTGCTTAGCATGTGGCATCAGAAACTAAAAAATTATATTAAAGTATAGTTTTCAGCTGTGTTTTCTGTAGCCCAGTAGAGAATGATTTTTATAAGCTATTTGCCCTGAGACAGTAATGGTGGAAAACACTGGAGGAGGATCTAGAGGAGGTAAATACCGGTTCTTGGACAGCAGAAGAAATGATTAATTTTATCACTCACTCATTGGAAAATATGGTGGTTGTAGATATTTAATACTTAGAGAGCAGATGTTGGTCTTGATGGCTGTCTCCTGAAAGCTGCACATTACTTTTGTTGGCCATAAGAAGAAATGTAGGGACAGGATGGCATCGGTGCCAAAAATACAGCTGGAGAAATAATTTTCTCTGGATTTTTTACATTAGAGCTTCCTTGAGGTTAAGAATAAAGACAGTCTGATTCCATTGAATTTTATAGATTTCTTGTGTATTTATTATCACAAAGGATATCCCATGACCAAGGTAAGAGAAACCCAAATAAGACGGTAGGTATTGTGAGGGGGCATCAGAGGGCAGACACACTGAAATCATAATCACAGAAAACTAGTCGATCTGATCACATGGACCACAGCCGAATGTGGTCCACTGGAGAAGGGAATGGCAAACCACTTCAGTATACTTTCCTTGAGAACCCCATGAACAGTATCAAAAGGCAAAGTGATAGGATACTGAATGAGGAATTCCCCAGGTCGGTAGGTGCCCAGTATGCTACTGGTGATCAGTGGAGAAATAACTCCAGATGGAATAAAGGGATGGAGCCAAAGCAAAACCAATACCCAGTTGTGGATGTGACTGGTGATAGAAGCAAGGTCCGACGCTGTAAAGAGCAATATTGCATAGGAACCTGGAATGTTAGGTCCATGAATCAAGGCAAATTGGAAGTGGTCAAACAGGAGATGGTAAGAGTGAACGTAGACATTCTAGGAATCAGTGAACTAAAATGGACTGGAATGGGTGAATTTAACTCAGATGACCACTCCAGTACTCTTGCCTAGAAAATCCCACGGATGGAGGAGCCTGGTAGGCTGCAGTCCGTGGGGTCGCTAAGGGTCGGACACGACTTCACTTTCACTTTTCACTTTCCACTTTCACACATTGGAGAAGGAAATGGCAACCCACTCCAGTGTTCTTGCCTGGAGAATCCCAGGGACAGGGGAGCCTGGTGGGCTTCCGTCTATGGGGTCACACAGAGTCGGAAACGACTGAAGTGACTTAGCAGCAGCAGCAGACCATTATATCTACTACTGTGGGCAGAAATCCCTTAGAAGAAATGGAGTAGCCATCATGGTCAACAAAAGAGTCCGAAATACAGTACTTGGATGCAATCTTAAAAACGACAGAATGATTTCTGTTTGTTTCCAAGGCAAACCACTCAATATTGGAGAAGGAAACGGCAACCCACTCCAGTGTTCTTGCCTAGAGAATCCCAGGGACAGCAGAGCCTGGTGGGCTGCCGTCTGTGGGGTCGCACAGAGTCGGACACGACTGAAGCGACTTAGCAGTAGCAGCAAGCCTATGCCCCAACCAGTAAAGCTGAAGAAGCTGAAGTTGAATGGTTCTATGAAGACCTACAAGACCTTTTGGAACTAACACCCAAAAAAGATGTCCTTTTCATTATAGGGGACTGGAATGCAAAAGTAGGAAGTCAAGAAACCCCTGGAGTAACAGGCAAATTTGGCCTTGGAGCATGGAATGAAGCAGGGCAAAGGCTAATAGAGTTTTGCCAAGAGAACGCTCTGGTCATAGCAAACACCTTCTTCCAGCAACACAAGAGAAGACTCTACACATGGACATCACCAGATGGTCAACACCGAAATCAGATTGATTATATTCTTTGCAGCCAAAGATGGAGAAGCTCTATACGGTTAGCAAAAACAAGACCAGGAGCTGACTGTGGCTCAGATCATGAGCTCCTTATTGCCAAATTCAGACTTAAATTGAAGAAAGTAGGGAAAACCACTAGACCAATCAGATATGACCTAAATCAAATCCCTTATGATTATACAGTGGAAGTGAGGAATAGATTTAAGGGACTAGATCTGATAGATAGAGTGCCTGATGAACTCTGGATGGAGGTTCATGACACTGTACAGGAGACAGGGACCAAGACCATCCCCATGGAAAATAAATGCAAAAAAGCAAAATGGCTGTCTGAGGAGGCCTTACAAATAGCTGTGAAAAGAAGAGAAGCGAAAAGCAAAGGAGAAAAGGAAAGATATAAGCATCTGAATGCAGAGTTCCAAAGAATAACAAGGAGAGATAAGAAAGCCTTACTCAGCGATCAATGCAAAGAAATAGAGGAAAACAACAGAATAGGAAAAACAAGAGATCTCTTCAAGAAAATTAGAGATTCCAAGGGAACATTTCATGCAAAGATGGGCTCGATAAAGGACAGAAATGGTATGGACCTAACAGAAGCAGAAAATATTAAGAAGAGGTGGCAAGAATACACAGAAGAACTGTATAAAAAAGATCTTCACAACCAAGATAATCACGATAATGTGATCACTGACCTAGAGCCAGACATCTTGGAATGTGAAGTCAATGGGCCTTAAAAAGCATCACTACAAACAAAGCTAGTGGAGGTGATGGAATTCCAGTTGAGCTATTTCAAATCTTGAAAGATGATGCTGTGAAAGTGCTGCACTCAATATGCCAGCAAATTTGGAAAACTCAGCAGAGGCCACAGGACTGGAAAAGGTCAGTCTTCATTCCAATCCCAAAGAAAGGCAATGCCAAAGAATGCTCAAACTACCGCACAATTGCACTCATCTCACATGCTAGTAAAGTCATGCTCAAAATTCTCCAAGCCAGGCTTCAGCAATATGTGAACCGTGAACTTCCAGATGTTCAAGCAGGTTTTAGAAAAGGCAGAGGCACCAGAGATCAAATTGCCAACATCATCTGGATCATGGAGAAAGCAAGAGAGTTTCAGAAAAACATCTATTTCTGCTTCATTGACTATGCCAAAGCCTTTGACTGTGTGGATCACAATAAACTGTGGAACATTCTGAAAGAGATGGGAATCCCAGACCACCTGACCTGCCTCTTGAGAAACCTGTATGCAGGTCAGGAAGCAACAGTCAGAACTGTACATGGAACAACAGACTGGTTCCAAATAGGAAAAGGAGTACGTCAAGGTTGTATATTGTCACCCTGCTTGTTTAACTTATATGCAGAGTACATCATGAGGAACGCTGGGCTGGAAGAAGCATGAACTGGAATCAAGATTTCTGGGAGAAATATCAATAACCTCAGATATGCAGATGACACCACCCTTATGGCAGAAAGTGAAGAGGAACTAAAAAGCCTCTTGATGAAAGTGAAAGAGGAGAGTGAAAAGGTTGGCTTGAAGCTCAACATTCAGAAAACAAAGATCATGGCATCTGGTCCCATCACTTCATGGGAAATAGATGGAGAAACAGTGGAAACAGTGTCAGACTTTTTTGGGCTTCAAAAACACTGTGGATGCTAATTGCAGCCATGAAATTAAAAGACGCTTACTCCTTGGAAGGAAAGTTATGACCAACCTAGATAGTATATTAAAAAACAGAGACATTACTTTGCCAACAAAGGTCCGTCTAGTCAAGGCTATGGTTTTTCCAGTGGTCATGTATGGATGTGAGAGTTGGACTGTGAAGAAAGCTGAGCGCCAAAGAATTGATGCTTTTGAACTGTGGTGTTGGAGAAGACTCTTGAGAGTCCCTTGGACTGCAAGGAGATCCAACCAGTCCATTCTAAAGGAGATCAATCCTGGGTGTTCATTGGAAGGACTGATGCTAAAGCTGAAACTCCAATACTTTGGCCACCTCATGCGACGAGCTGACTCAGTGGAAAAGACTCTGATGCTGGGAAGGATTGGGGGCAGGAGGAGAAGGGGACGACAGAGAATGAGATGGCTGGATGGCATCCCCGACTCGATGGACATGAGTTTGAGTGAACTCCGGGAGTTGGTGATGGACAGGGAGGCCTAGCATGCTGTGATTCATGGGGTCGCAAAGAGTCAGACACTACTGAGCGACTGAACTGAACTGAAGGTAGGGAGTGTGGATTGGTATGGGAGAAAAATCATGGGGGGATTTGGCATTCAAATCTGACTCTCTTCAATCACTAGCTCTGTGACCTGGAGCAGATTATTGTTTATCTGAGTTTCACATTCTTTTATTTCTTTTCTTTTTTAAAAATATTAAATATATTTATTTATTTGGCTGCGCCAGGTCTTGGTTGCGACATGTAGGATCTTTAGTTGCATCTTGTGAAGTCTAGTTTCCTGACCAAGGATCAAACCCAGGCCCCCTGCATTGGGAGTGTTGGGTCTTAACTACTGGACCACCAGGGAAGTCTTGTCTGAACCTCATTTTCCTTAGCACTTTATCCATCTTTCCCATAGAAGAGAGCTTGACAAGACCTTTGTTAAGGTTTAAGGTGTGAAATTAAAAGCATAATGATGTAATTCGAATATAATTTCTATTTTGAGTGATATTCACATAGAGTCCTTCAGAAATTCAAAGAGGAATACAGTGTTCAACTGAACTCAGTAGGAATCACGCATGAGTGGATGATCTAGCTTCCAAGTTGGTCCTTAAAGGATAAACTTTGATAGGTAGAAGACATCATTTCAGCTGGTGAGAAGGAAATGCTAATGTAAGCTTTAACTGTGTTTATGGAACCAGGGTAGCACTTGGAATAGCGGAAACAGGTTCTTGAAGGAGTTGAGAGTGTGGAACCTTTAAAGTCAGGGAGAGACAGAGTTCTGATTTCAGGGTTTCCAGAAGTTCTAGGTCAAAATGTTATTATCTCTGTGTTCCAAGTTTCAGTAGCTCTTGGGCAAGTTTGATTTAAAATAAGATCCCATGGTATTCTAGAAGTAAATTTTTTGGGATAGTAATATTATTATAAAATACTTTAGAGATCAAATATGGAAGTTGGTAGTTAGGTTTATAAGAATGCTGGATATGATTATATAGCTATTTTAAATGATAATCATGAAGATTGTGGAAATATAAAAATGTTTGTATATGGGAACTCAAAAAGACTATTAAACCGTATACATTGTGTTCAAGTGAAAGGATCAGTTCAGTTCAGTCGCTCAGTCGTGTCTGACTCTTTGCGACCCCATGAATCACAGCACGCCAGGCCTCCCTGTCCATCACCAACTCCCGGAGTTCACTCAAACTCATGTCCACAGAGTCGGTGATGCCATCCAGCCATCTCATTCTCTGTCGTCCCCTTCTCCTCCCGCCCCCAATCCCTCCCATCATCAGACTCTTTTCCACTGAGTCAGCTCGTCGCATAAGGTGTCCAAAGTATTGGAGTTTCAGCTTTAGCAGCTTCAGTCAGTTCAGTTCAGTCGCTCAGTCGTGTCCGACTCTCCGCGACCCCATGAGTCACAGCACGCCAGGCCTCCCTGTCCATCACCAACTCCCGGAGTTCACTCAAACTCATGTCCACAGAGTCGGTGATGCCATCCAGCCATCTCATTCTCCGTCGTCCCCTTCTCCTCCCGCCCCCAACCTTTCCCAGCATCAGAGTCTTTTCCAGTGAGTCAACTCGTCGCATGAGGTGGCCAAAGTATTGCAGTGAAAGGATAAGAGTGACTTAAAAGGAGCCTTTTTATATGTTAAGTAAAGATAACTACTGAGAGGAAAGCCTGTACCTGTACGTTAAACATGTTTTTAAGTTACATGATGCCTGGGCTCGTTTCACATCTGATACATCTAGTTCAGTCTCTGCTCAGTGAATCTCAAGTTTTGTTCCCAGTAGCTCTTTAGACTCTGTCTATCAACATTTCTCAAATTAGAAATTAAAATTAAAAAATTAGTATTTTTTTTAATTTTGCTGAAAAATAACAGTAATTCCATGACATGTTAACACAAATATCGTATTTTTAGGACAAAGAACTGTTTCCAGAGCTACACAAACCTAATCAGTGGCATTGTTTTACATTTTTACAAATCTCTTGAATTGTCTAGCTTAATAGAAACAGCTGGATTCTCTATATACTCTCATACTTATGCATCCAATCTGTTCTGATATCACATGGCATGTAGCTGCTAGAAAACTGTATAATTGAGAATGAATGAAAGTTAAAAAGTCAGATAACATCTTGGGTTTATTACAAAAATAAGCTTAAGCTGTTGAGCTTAAGGACGCTCACGAGATGGAGGTCATCTTCAGACCCACTTTGAGAACTGCTGAACTAGCACATTTCTGTCCTTGTAGTTTCTGTCTTCCATCTTTCTTGCCTGAATTCTCGGCTCAGATCCTACTTCAGTGACACTTTCCCAATTCTTTGTTTTATCTCTTCTGTGTAGCCTACATTATAATCTTAACATTCGGTTTTGTGGTGTTCAGCTTTTGTGTGTATCTGTGTCTGATTTGTACAACTGTACATGTCTTGAGGAATGTACCCTGGCTTACGTTCTTTCTGATCCTCATAGAAGTAGGCAGTAAATACTGTTGAATTGAATTCTTGCATTTTCACCAAAACACCCCTGAATATTATCAAATTATTTGTTCATTCAGTCTTTTAATGCAGCTTAGGTTCTGCCTTGTGCCAGAAACTGCTGGATGTTGGAGATACAGTAGTGCATGAGACAGATCTCTTTCTCAGTTCCTGCCATTATTGATCTTTTAGTCAGTGAGGGATATTGACAAGTCATAATTATAATTGCTGCTTAAATAGTGCTGTGATGGAGCACGTACAGTGGACTATGAGAACACTTTGAAGTGGTATCTAACCTCGATAGAGGATCCAGGAAATTTTTATTTAGAGTAAGAGATTTCTAAGCTGGAAGCTGAAGGACAGCTAAATATTAGCTAAGCAGGGAGCTGAAGGACAGCTAAATATTAGCTAAGCAGAAAGGGAAGGGGAGATTGCTTATTGATGAAGGATCTGTTCAGGGGATTGTATAGCTGCAAGATTGAGTTTTGTGATGATGGCCGTGGTGAGAGGTGAGAATCTGGAGGTATGTGGAAATACCTATTGAAGGGCCTTATAAGTTTAGAGTTTATCTTGCAGGCAGTATTGAGCCACTTATAGGTTTTAAGCAGGGACGTGGATGATCAGTTATGTATTTTAGAAAGACCACTTACTGTGCAGTGGAGATAGATTAAGAATGCCCTTGTATGTATCCCTGCCCTACGGCAGGGTCATTTTATTATATTACTCAATCCAGACTTCTAAGGACAATGGTTAACCAGGAGGTAGAGGAATTTGGAGAACAACCAGGTGAAGTCATTGTTATTTGATTCCAAGGTATTGGAATAGTGGGATAGCAAGTTTTTCCTTTTTACTCTTTAAAGATTAAACTTCTTTTCAGCTGTAGAAATGGGCAAATTACATTAATACTACATGACTGGTTTAGGTAATTGCATTAAGCAGTTGAGGGAACCCCAGTGCTGGTTCCCAGAAGAATGCTTACAGCTGTGTAGATCTCACATCTGATGCTAGGATTTGCTTTAAAAAAAAAAAAAAAAACTCTCCACAATCTCTATCTCAAACACATGTCAGAAAACTAAAAACAACAAATAAAATCTCCTTATAATGAAAAGATCATATATAACACAAGATTGGAAAAAGAGCAAGAAAACTTTCTTGTGAGACCCACCCAGAAAACCAGAAATATGATTGTTAAAAGTGAGTCAAATTTCTCAGAGGGCTTATTGCTCATTTTAATAGTCTTTTAAATGTCACAGAAGTATTCTACAAACATAGGAATTCCTGTCGAAATTGTGTCATTGCATATATGTGAACTAGGCAGATGATAGAGAATCCCACATTGTTTTCTAAACCAGCAAATTTGAGTAATACTGATGGGATGCCATTTTAACTTATGCATGCATGCATGCATGCTAAGTCACTTCAGTCGTGTCCGACTCTGTGCGACCCTATAGACGGCAGCCCACCAGGCTCCCCCGTCCCTGAGATTCTCCAGGCAAGAACACTGGAGTGGGCTGCCATTTCCTTCTCCAATGCATGAAAGTGAAAAGTGAAAGTGAAGTTGCTCAGTCGTGTCTGACTCTTAGCAACCCCATGGACTGCAGCCCACCAGGCTCCTCTGCCCATGGGATTTTCCAGACAAGAGTACTGGAGTGGGTTGCCATTGCCTTCTCTGTCAAAGAGCTTAAAGAGAGCATAAAATATTATATTCTGTTCAATTCATCAAGCTTATGCTCCTGATGTAAAAAGACATGTTGGGTCTTTGGTTTTATTAAGTTTGTTGTACCTTTTTTTGAAATAAGAAAGTATATACATTTGGAATCTGAAATAATATATGAGTATAAATAATATTGTACCCTTTTACAGTAACAATGTGTAATGTAATACTTTAACTTTTTAAAATAAATAATACAGTTCTGCTATAAAGTGACAGTTGTATGCCTAAAATTTCCTTTTTCAAAAAATAAGTACTGCCGGGCGCGGTGGTGCGTGCCTGTAATCCCAGCTACTTGGGAGGCTGAGGCTGGAGGATCGCTTGAGCCCAGGAGTTCTGGGCTGCAGTGCACTATGCCAGTCGGTTGTCCGCACTAAGTTCGGCATCAATATGGTGACCTCCCAGGAGCGGGGGACCACCGGGTTGCCTAAGGAGGGGTGAACCGGCCCAGGTCGGAAACGGAGCAGGTCAAAACTCCCGTGCTGATCAGTAGTGGGATCGCGCCTGTGAATAGCCACTGTACTCCAGCCTGGGCAACATAGCGAGACCCTGTCTCAAAAAAAAATAAATAAATAAGTACTAAAAATAGTTATTACCATATATGAAAGGGGTTAGGGACAATAAAAAAAGTTGAACATTTAAAAAAACAACTTGTTACCTGTAGGGATTTAAATCTTGAGTTCCTCTTCCGAACTATAGAACACAGAAAACCACTTGAATGAATTTACTCAGTTCTCCCCAAAATGGTGCTAACTTGTACCCTTCTGGGTATAGAGTAAGATGTTAAATTGCATACAGTGGGTATGTAGAGCATTAGGGCTTAATATTTTCTGATGAACCCTTTGAGAAGGGCTGCTGTAAACTTTAATAAAGCTATAAATTCATACACCAAAGACATCCAGCAATTGATTATATCCAACTTTTGCTTGAAAGCAGTAGTCTTTTCTATCGCCACTAGCATTTTATCAGTGTCTTAAGTTGTTACACTTAGTAACCTTATCATCCGTTGTTAGACAGACAGATAGCAGATCATATTGGATGTGTGGATTCTGACCCAGATTTCCCAGGTTTGAATCTACTCTGTACAGTTAGCTGTGTGCCTTTGTTTGATCATGATCTTTACAATGAGGAAAGTTATCAGAGGAGATGATGCTTTCAGATTCTTTCTTTAAATAAGCAAACTGCAAAATAAGTTTGCTTTCCTCATGCCTTTGGGACACTCAGGATGCGCTAGTGTTCCAGCTCTGGTTTAACCAAGACAGTTCACAAATATTTATGCCTTTGCGAGAAGAGTGACATTTGATATTATTTGGCAACAAATCCACTGTTGGTTGTTTTCAATTTTCTCCTATGATAAGCAAAACTGCATCTCTGTGTATTTGCTTCTTTATTTCTGTAGGTTAAATTTTTTGGAATTTCTGGCCAGTTTATAAGCACATCTTGAATTTTGATTACTGTTGTTAAGTTGCCCTCTGGAAAGACTATGCAAAGCATTTTTCTGTATCTAACTTTCTTTATAGTTTTTAGTGATTTTTTTGGTTTTGTTTTTGGGGGCTTGGAGGGAGCAGTAATGGAAGTTTTTAGAGTCTTGTTACTAAGTCCACCAGTCTTTTCTGTAACGGTTTTTTACCCTTTGAGGTCGTGCTTTGAAAGTCTTTTGTATTATAAGATTATAAAGATATTCACTTACAATTTTCTGGTACATTAAGGATTTTTTAAAGTTTATAATTTAATATCTAGAGTTGGTTTAAAAGGTAGGGAATCTTTGTGTTGGACTCATTTTTATGGTAGCAAAATTTGAGGTAAGGCAATGGCAAGCCACTCCAGTACTCTTGCCTAGAAAATCCCATGGATAGAGGAGTCTGGTAGGCTGCAGTCCGTGGGGTCGCTAAGAGTAGGACACGACTGAGCAACTTCACTTTCACTTTTCACTTTCACACATTGGAGAAGGAAATGGAAACCCACTCCAGTGTTCTTGCCTGGAGAATCCCAGGGACAGGGGAGCCTGGTGGGCTTCTGTCTATGGGGTCACACAGAGTCGGACACGACTGAAGTGACTTAGCAGCAGCAGCAGCAAAATTTTGAAAACTTTTTTTTTTCTCTTTCTTTTAGCTCTGTTGGTGCTTCAGCCAGAAAATGATGAAGACTTTGTCTAGTTTATTTTTTTGTTATTGTTGTAGCAGCTTTGTTCTTTTAATTATACCATCCTTCAAAACGTCTTGAAGTTCAGCCCTTGGTGCATTCATTCTGTGTTCATAAAGGAAGAGTTCTTAAAGTGAATATGATCTAAAATTGCTGCCAGATTGAGAAACCTTTGTTGTCTCTAAAAGCAAAATGATCAGTAATTATTCTACGTTGGAAGTAACAAATTGCACTTTATTAAAATGCATACCTGTCTGTATGTCAGATAATTGTGAGACTGATTCAAACACCCTTGTTTTCAACTGGAACCTTAAACTGGCAGCTGACAGTTTCAGTAAGCAAATGTACATGAATACTTAGTTTCTAAAAGTTTTACCATGATGTAATCAGAGAAGGAAATGGTAACCCACTCCAGTATTCTTGCCTGGAGAATCCCATGGACGGAGAAGCCTGGTAGGCTACAGTCCACGGGGTAACAAAGAGTCGGACACGACTGAGCGACAGAATGGAACGGAATCATGAATTTCAGGCTAAATTTCTCTATGCTATTCACTGTGTGTCAATTCCTTATACTCTAGTCATAAATCATAGGCAATTAATTATAAATAATTTCAGATAGTGGTACATACAGTACCTGGTGCACAGTGGACCTTTAATAAAGCAATTTTATTTGAACTGTTACATTTTACATTTATAGTTTACATACATTTATATAACCTTTCATATATAACTGTTTCATTGTAAGCATGCTGCTTAGTAAAATGAAAAACATGCACTTTAAATAAGATACATATAACAAATGGTAAAATCTGTAACTCTGTTCAAAGTTTTAAAAGATTACTTAAGAATAGTTTCTTGTATTTCTATGCCACCTTTCTAGTTCTGGTGTCTCATTTTGTTTGATTTCTCATTTGTTATAAACCGGTATATATAATTTAACCAGAACCATAAGAAAATTAGTATTTTGTGAATTCTGAAGCACTTTCAACATGTTGTAGGAATAATGTGGACTTTCTTGAGTTTTACACATTCATAAGTAAATGGTCTGTATCTCGTGCCTTTGTTGGTTTTCTGTGAGCTGTAGTTTCTGGAATTGAGCAGCTCTCATTCTTGTAACTCTTATAATCCAGTCATTCGTGTGCCTCCTTCATGAGGATTCAGTACAGCTGTGGTGCTGTTATCCCTCTGATAGGAACTCTAACTCTGTGTAAAGCCCCAAAGGTCTGTTACTTATTTTTATTTTATATTGTACTATATTTTATTTAACAGTGTTGTGTTTGTTTCAGGTGTATAGCAAAGTGATACAGTTATATATATATATATATGAATTAACAAAAGCTGTTCCCGTCTTTTGATGGGGTGCTCATGGTTTATAACATAAATGGCATTATTTTGAGAGAGGGATAACTTAGGTATGGCATCGGGTTTTTTTTTCTTTTTGCAGTTGAAAAAAAAAATAAGATACATATAAATAGTTCTTAGAAAATGTCAGTCCGTTTTCTAGTCCTATTATTGGATCTGTTTAATATTCAAGCCAAATAACATAATTAATTTTGAACATGTTCTCACAGAGTTACATGTAAAAGTCAACAAAACAGACTCTTGCCACTTGTGCGAAGTAGCTATTTAACCATGAAATAAACTGTTTTTATTGCCATTGCCCCGTGGATATGTTCTTCCTGGCAGTGCTGTCCATATTTGGTGGCTCTGCATGGAGAGCCAGGTGGTGCTGAAAAGCATCGCACAGTGAAGCGTGGATATATCTAGGTTTGACATTTGTCATCCCTTACTGCTGAAGGGAAGGGTAAAATCTGGTTTTCCATATGCTTATGCTTTTTTTTGCCTGCAGTTTTGACCAGATGGTCTTATGAACATTGTTTACTTTAAGATGCTATCCCAGATGTTTTGAAAACTGATGGGTAAATGTGGTATACAGATACATAAATCATTTGCACTTTATGGTTTAACAAATATTATTTGGCCTTATAAGATTAAAATATAATTTAGTTCTGGAAGTATTTTCCTGAGTGAATAATAAATATAATTTATAGGTATATAGTATATATTTATATAGAGTTAATAACTATATAGTTTATTTCCCTCAGCCACTCTGTTTTCATAATAAGCTAAAACGTGGCAACATTTATTAAGAACGTTAACTAAAGGGAATATTTGTGAGAAGTCATATTTGTTAGGGATTGAGAACAGTCAAATCTGTATGAATCTTGCCTGCTATTTTTTTGTAATTCTTCTCATTGTGCATAAATCACTGAAGAAAAATTACCTGGCAAAATGACAATGGATTTATAATCAAAAGATTATCATTTTTAATTCAGGGCAAATCACTTAACCAGTTGGAGAATGAGTTTTGTAAAATCACAGCAACAGCCTTGCCCCAAAAGACGGGACACTGCTTGGATTTAACTATCCTTTCATCCTAAATCTCTTAAAAATAACTGTGAAGCCATCCAGTGGCAACAGCTACAATGAGAGCCTGAAATCTGCCAATTCTGGACTTTAGTTAGAATATCAGATGTAATTAAGAGATGGACTGCTCCCGTTTGCAAGCCAGGATCGGCATGGGGCTTCCTCTTGTTTGTGCAGTGCTTCTTAAGCACTGACTGGCTTGTTTCATTTGCTTTTACATTTCCTTGCAAGTTTGAAAACTGTCTGGCCTTTTCCCACTTTTCCTTTTCTCTGCGCCTAGCCTCTGTACTTCAGTGACCCTCTCCATTGATTGTACCAAGCTTTGTCCCCAGGCTCTAGTATGGGGTATAATTCTTATCATTTATTTTAATATCTGGAGGACAGGAGGAGAGATCTATTTTACTAGTTCTTTTTTGTGTTAATTCAGAATTCTAAGGTTAGGATTTAAAAACGACTCTTCGTTATCTGGATAACAAATATCCAGTAACAACCAATAGTGTTTAACATAGGAATATAAGGGAAAACAGGAATAAAGGGGGAAAAACAGGTAATAGAGTTTATGATAAAATGTTGTGTCACAGGGTAAAAGTTGAGTTGAAAGAAAAATCTTTTCTTTGTAATAGATTTAGTCAGTGAAAGAAACATCTGAGAACCCACAGATCTATTTTTCTCACTAAGATGTTTCCACATTAGGAATAAAAGCAGGATCACAAAAACCACGAAGTCAGTGTAAAAGGCAAAACTCATATTAGCAATTTAGGAAATCCAATTAGAAATGAGATAAACTTGAGGAGAAAATCCCCGGAAAATACAGGAAATGATTAAAGAGAAGAAAGTGAGAGCAAACAATGAACATGACAAATAGCTCATGAAGATGTGGATGTTGGCATGAATAGCCCTTTCGGGGGGCTCTCTGGGCTGTTTTTCACATACTTGCATAGTGCTTAGCATGCCGGATACTTTGCAAAGCAAGTTTAGCTCATTTAATCCTTATAAAAACCATATAAGAAAATATGTAAATCATCCCATTTGATTGATACTGGAGCCCTATAGCTGGAAGCCTTTTCTTTGGCAGAAGTCACAGGTTCCAAGTCAAGCCTAATTTGACCGACAAAGTGTGCATGATGTCAGTCTGCCAGTGCCTGAGACTGAAGTTTCTCTTGGTGGTGTTTGTTTCCCGCTCCTGTCCCTGAGAAAAGGGCCGCCTCAGCTCCTTTATATCTCCCATAATGCTTTTGTACAGAAGGCCAGGGAGGAGATGTCTTAATTTATTTCCTCTTAAGAAGTCATTGGAAGCATATAAAGCTAAAATTTGACTGTATTTGCTGTTTAATGTTGTCGGTTTTCATTTATAAAATATGCTTTTAAAATATATATGTTCTCTTCAACATCACACCCCTGTGGAGGATAGAGCAGTCATAAGAGACATTCTCTCACCTCCATGAATCTGGTTGGAGAAGCAGACAGCCACTTAAAAGTTAATTAGCAATGCAGGACAGCATGTCAGTATTGTGTGTGTGCATGCTAAGTCATTTCAGCTGTATCCAACTCTTTGAAACCCAATGGACCGCAGCCTGCCAGGCTCCTCTGTCCATGGGATTCTCCAGGCAAGAATACTGGAAGGGGTTGGTTGCCATTTCCTTCTCCGATGTCAGTATTAGGTAAATAAAAATATAATTGTAAATACTCTAAAATCTGAGAGTTGAAAGGAATATAAATCCCTTTAAAATCAGAAGATTTGAGAACTTGGCAGTTTTCTGTCAAACTTCAAATTATAATGGTTTGGAAATCTGTTAAATAGATAATAATAATGTCAGTTCATAAATGTTAGAAAATTTTCTTCATTTTCATAGTTATTAAACATGATGAATTGATATAATTTGCAAATCAGTGTTAATTATGCAAGTCAGTAAGCCCAAAACATGCACTTTACCATACCCTTAAGTATTAGGTATTTTACTTTTTATATTATACTGTGGGGTTCCCCACTCCCCAGCCCCAGGTTCTGCATCCTTGGATTCAGCCAACCACAGATCAGAAATATTCCCCTCAAAATTCCAGATAGTTCCTAAAAGCAAAACCTGAATTTGCTGTTCACTGGCAACTGTTTCTTTACATAGCATTTTTATTGTATTAGGTATTATAAGTGATCTAGAGATGATTTCAAGTACATGGGTGGATGTGTGTATGTTACATGCAAATACTGTGCCATTTTATATAAAAGACTTGAGCATCCATGGATTTTATTTTGACAGTTTCTAGTTGATAGAAAGTAAGAACTATACCATCCCCAAATTACTACTGTATGGTGCTTTTTAAATTCTGTTACATTTCTTCTGTTTATTAATTGGCATTCTTTTGTAAGGAAACTTTTTATCTTTTATCCTCATTTAAAAAGTCTATTCGACTCATTCTCGTTTTGTTCAGTGAGTAATACCCTTATCAGCATTCTTCTTTATTTTGATATTCAAATTGTTCCAAATTGGACCACTGGAAACCTGTTCAAAATGATGCCTGTGTATTTTGACATACTCATCTCTTTTTCTTCTTTGTAGCACTTATTTTCTGGCATAACAAAAATGGTATAGGCTCATTTTGCCTCTTTTGCTGCCCCAGGTTTAGAATCAGCCTTTTCCTCAAAGACTGTTCATTTGTTTTAATGGACAATGGTATTTAGAAACCAAGATCTTTTCTACTTGCTTATTTAAAATTCATTTTAAACTACTTTATTTTTAAATTCATCTGGAATTCTACAGGGAGGTTTGAAGAATGGATGTGTATATATTAAGATGAATTAAAATGTATTGCTTTAGCAGTAAGATACAAAACAAGAGCTACTTATTTCCATTTGTGTTCTTACCCCTCAGAAACACTGATTCAGAGGAAAATCTTATTTAATTTTAAATAATATATTTAAATTGTATCAAATGGTATATATTTAAAATCTCATATCCATTGTGTTTTCTCTAACTTAGGTGTATTTTCTAGAATCATAAAAGTTTATGAAGAAAAATGTGAAACAGGTGAAAAAAATAAGGGAAGAAAAGGTGGCAGTGTAACATCTGTAAAGGGAATTACAAATTTAGGAAATACTTGCTTCTTTAATGCAGTCATGCAGGTAAGAGCCATGAGAAAGCTTTGTAAAATGTAAAAGTTTGTTTTAATTAATTTGTGTTTTTTGGCACACCTTGGACTGCTAAATGTTTGTCTAGAAGTTTGTCTGTTTTCTTTTTGATTGTTTTAGGCTGTCTTTAGCCATTGGGCTTCCCCTGGGGCTCAGCTGGTAAAGAATCTACCTGCCATGTGGGAGACCTGGGTTCGATCCCTGGGTTGGGAAGATCCCCTGGAGAAGGGAAAGGCTACCCACTCCAGTATTCTGGCCTGGAGAATTCCGTGGACTGTATAGGCCATGGGGTCACAAAGAGTCAGACGTGACTGAGTGACTTTCATTTTCACTTTAGCCATTGTCGTACAGTACATATGCCTTCTTTTTCCACAGTGATTCTGAAAGACCTCTGTATTTTACCATGGCTCTGTCAGTAATAGTGATATTTATTAAATGTAAAATGTATTTAGTTAAATTTTCTTAAAACCTAAAGACATTTTTGCTATATCAGATGATATTTGAAACTTGGACAGAGTATTTATTCTGTGAAATTGGAGGCATATTATAACTGAATCAGAAGATAATAGTTTTATTTTCTTTCAGAATTTGGCACAGTCTTACATTCTTACTGAATTGATGAATGAAATCAAAGAACATGGTACAAAACTCAAGATTGTTCCTTCCTCTGACTCTCAACTGGTAAGAAGTATAATTATCTGGATAATAGATCTTTTTAGATAAGCCGGTGATGTTGCCAAAATCTATTTTTCTTACTTCTCAAAGCTATCCATTGAGATGGTAGTCAGAGAATTTAAAAAAATAATTCAAAAGCATTCTGTGAAAATAAATAATAAGACTTAAAACTTCTAAAATCAGAGCTTTAAGATATGTTATGCTTCAAACATCTCATAAGTCAAACAACACAAAAAATACTGAGGCAGCTTTTGAGTAGACATACTAGAAAAGACTAAAGCGTTTGATTTTTGTTGAATGAAACGTCTAGGATTCTTGTTTTATATTATAAAATTTATAGTTATCGGTGACATTTGCTTAAATACAGCATTTTTATCCTTTAAAGGTAGATTTAATTTTAATAGTGATCATCTAAAGGTTTTTTGGAGCCTAGTTTGATATTGGGTTTTTAAACTAGTGGGAAAGGGAAAAAGGCAGCCTCTGACACTCGTAAGCTAGCCTGATAGCCACAGTTAGGCCATGTTGTTCACGTGAACCTCACACAATACCAGCCTCAAGCAAGGTTACTCCAAGACTGTTAAAATGAGACAAAACAAGTCCACTTAATACTTTTGTCTAAACCAAGATTACTCTTCCACTGAGAAAATCCCAGTCACCTTCTCTTGGCCAAAATGAGTCACTGTGACTTTTTTTTTTCACTTGTTACAGCTTTATCTTCTTTCTAGTCTCCTTTTATTGAGGTATTTCATCCTAGAAATACCCCCACTTTCTTACAGCATCCAACTGAGAGCAGACCTTTTCTTAAATTATTTTCCTTAGATTAATTTCTTCCCTAAACCACCCAACTGAAACCCAAATCCTCCACTGGTTCTTTTGAATACCTCTGATTGAGACACTCCATGGTTCCCCGTTGTGTGTGTTCCCCCTCAAAACAACAAGTAATGAACCCATCTTCTTCTGCTCCAAGTGTGTTCCTGGTGGTCTTGGAGGGTATTATACTAATAATTAGGATTCCAGTTAGAAATTGATTTGTCTATGTGTGTTTTAGAGGAACAAAGAGTGAAGGTATAGCTCATAATCTGGCTGTTGAAATTCTTTAAAAAAAAAGAGGAATTCTGAAACTTCTTAGCCCAATGTATTAACCTTAGATTTTTCTTCCAAGGAAGCAGTTTTGAAAGACACTATGGTTGTATTTTTTTGTTGAAAAGTCAGTCTGTAAACTCACTGCCCTTTCATTCTCTTGAGATTTTTATGGTGGAGCCCAGTTGCCATCTTGGGAGCTAGTGAAGACTGCTTTACTAAATAATGATAGGTGTTTGAAAAGATTTCTGACTAACTGTGATCTGATGTTAGATTTAAGTATTTCACACTTGAAGCTGTGAAATTATTATATGGCAATCAGATATTATAGCTGATCACTGTAGGTTTGTGTCATTCTAAGAGGGACATTTTCACTGTGAAGAAAGCTGATCACCGAAGAATTGATGCTTTTGAATTGTGGTGCTGGAGAAGACTCTTGAGAGTCCCTTGGACTGCAAGGAGATCCAACCAGTCCATTCTAAAGGAGATCAATCCTGGGTGTTCATTGGAAGGACTGCTGCTAAAGCTGAAACTCCAATACTTTGGCCACCTCATGCGACGAGTTGACTCACTGGAAAAGAGTCTAATGCTGGGGGGATTGGGGGCGGGAGGAGACAGGGACGACAGAGAATGAGATGGCTGGATGGCATCACCGACTCGATGGACATGAGTTTGAGTGAACTCCGGGAGTTGGTGATGGACAGGGAGGCCTGGCGTGCTGTGATTCATGGCGTCGCAAAGAGTCGGACACGACTGAGCGACTGAACTGAACTGAACTGAAGAGGGAAATTTTCAAACTTAGGTTTTAGTTTTAGGTCATAATAGTTGACCTGAGTTGTGGGACTATCAGTATAGATCAGTGCTCTTTCACCACCTGTTTTCTTTGGGCCTTTGTTATCTGTATGCTTTTTCTTTCTTTTCCGTACCTTATTGTGGCTCAAATGACCAGTAATATGTTGAACAGAAGTGATAAATGTCTTGGTCCCTGAATTAGGGAGAAAACACTCAGTACTTCATTATTATTAAGAGTAGGCATAAAATAAGTACAAGGTTATGTATTTTGTGACATAATTCCCATTCCTTATTTTGTTAGTAAAATATTTGGGAAAAAGAGTATGGGGTTTTGCTAATAAATGTTGATGATTATTTGTGAATATGTACAAATAGCAAGTCAATGAGTAATTTTAGGAGAGCACATGAAGGGACAGTTAAAAGCAATGAATGATTGGTTTTTCACTCTTAAGCTAATAGTTATATAAAGTAAAGGGCAGGGGATATGAGAATACCTACATTTTTCAAGGTAAGGCATTTAATTTCATTTTTTATATAGTTATCTTGTATATGAGGGAATAAAGCTTTTCAATACACTTGAGGTGGTTTAGTCATCATTTAAACTGTATAGCTCTCTCTTAGATTTTTTAATGACATTTTATTTTAAAATTGTTTATTTTTTAAATGGTTTTGCAGCACTGAAGAGATTATAGAAAGTAAATAAGCTAGATCAGACCTGTTTTATGTAGTAATTTTATAGTTTATTTTAATTATTTCAGTTGTAAAATATTGTTATAGTGTTCATTAGTTCTGATTGTTCATATTAAACTATTGTAATGCAAATATATAAATAATTAAAAAAAATAAAGCAGTCCTATAAAAAAATAAAATAAAATAAAATTGTTTATTTCTGACAAAGAATTGATCCTATTTTTAAAGGACCCGTTAGTGGTGGAACTTTCAAGCCCTGGACCATTGACCTCAGCCTTGTTCCTGTTTCTTCACAGCATGAAGGAGACTGAAAGAGGACCACTTTCTCCCAAAGTTCTTTTTAATCAGCTTTGTCAGAAGTGGGTATATCTACCGTCTTAATTTGAATGATCATGAATTACGAAGCACTAATATGCTTATCTGGGCTTCCCTGGTGACTCCGACAGTTAAGAGTCTGCCTGTGATGCAGGAGACCTGGTTCGATCCCTGGGTAGGGAAGATCTCCTAGAGATTAATATGAGTAGTTTGACACGTACTGTGACATTGCCATTATGTCTTGGACTACAAAGAGAAAGGGACTTTCCAGGTGGCACTAGTGGTAAAGAATCCACCTGCCAATGCAGGAGACATAAGAGACGCAGGTTTGATCCCTGGGTTGGGAAGATCCCCTGGAGAAGGGAATGGCAACCCTCGCCAGTATTCTTGCCTGGAGAATCCCATGGACAAGAGGAGCCTGGTGGGCTACAGTCCATAGGGTCAGTGAAGAGTTGGACACAACTGAAAGCTACTTAGCACACATGCCGAGAAGGAACTAACATTTGTTTAGTTGCAGCTGTGTGCTTACGACTGAGCGACTGAACTGAACTGAACTGAATGCTCTGAAGACGTGATTGTTTTCCCCCATTTTATGTATAAGAAAACTGAGACTGCCAGAAGTTGAGTAGCTTCCCTTCTTTCATGAGAACAAGGCAGGGTTTAAATAGACGTCTGTCCTGACTCAGAAGCCCATGATGTAATACAATAAAGTAAGAAAATTATAGAATTATAAAATCTAAAAGTGCTGTTATAGATCATCTAGCTTAGTTTTCTTATTTTTTAAGATGAGTTTTGAGGCATGCAGTGTTCAAGTAAATTTTCCAAGATATTGCCAGTATGGTTAAAAACAAAACCCTTGTGTACCTAGAAATAAACATTTCCTGAAGGACCTGGCTTAACTTTAAAGCATTCATTTATTCTTTCATAGAAATTTGAGAAAAAAATGTGTGTGTGTGTGTATATATATATTCCTAGTTTTATGATATTCTGTGGTGTGTCATGTATCTTAAGGGTGTCCCCAAATTCTCAAGATAAAAGTTCAGTATACTGTACTGGGAAGCTTGACACATGTACGGTACTTGATGTGTAGTCATTGCTTAATAAATGTTAGCTATATTGTTTTCAGTGTCCTGAAGATCTCATCCTCATGGGAACAGTGACCGTATTTTGTGCTTCTACTTATAGAAAAAGGAGTAAATTGAACCTTTGAATATATGAATATTGAATATATGTTATTTCAAGGTAATTTTAAATAATAGTAATATATTATTGATAAAATGACTTTATTTATTTATTTTTCTTTGCTGTTTTGTTTTTAAATCATAGGGCCCCTGCATTTAAAAGTTTTCAACAACAGGACAGTCAGGAACTTCTTCATTATTTGCTGGATGCAGTGAGGACAGAAGAAACAAAGGTCAGATTTCTCAATGTTTATCACATATACTCTTTAAGAAGAAGGTACAAAATTGAAGGAATTTTACCAAAATTTTAATGTACAATTGAAAGTAATTTGACTTTTTTTAAACTATGCTGTTTATCCTCCTCCCCGTTTTTGCCCTGCCTACCACAAGATTATTTTTTTTATCATTTTACCGCTCTATTATCCTTTATTAGTTTATATACTTTGACTATAAATAACAGAAATTAAAACTAGCTTAAATAAAGAAAAGGGAATCTAATATTCCAGATAAATGGGGATATAGGACAGGAAGGTTTTCAGAAATCCAGAAAGTAGTCTCCTTTTCCCCCTGGTTTCTCTGGCTCTGTAGATTTTCTTTATGCATGTCTCTTCAGTCTGAGTAGCTTCTTTGCTTCCCTGTCTGAATGGTAGCTCCTAACTGCCATGGCTTGCATGGTGCAGTTCCACATGTATAAAGATGAACTGGCTGCTTGTGAATTCTAATTTTAAATTCCCAAAAGAAAGAAACCTCATTGTCCCATGTTGTATTAGAATTCACTCAGGGACTAGAGGATTGGGGTCCCAGCCACCTGAGTCAGGGTCTGTTGAGTAAAGAAGATCTAGATAGATTTCCCAAACAGTATTTACTGTAATCCTGTCCCTTAATTTAGTGGCTGTTGGTTGACTGTAATATTAAATTAGTTATTTTCACCTTTTTGGTGGGGTCCTATGCAAATGGGATACAGTTTTTCAGAGAAAATGTCAGACACTAAAGATGTCCAGTATGCAGCACATATCCCCCACTTCCTCATTTCTCACTTGGAGCAGACCCTGCTAATCATTCATTGCCATTGGGCTGAGTCAGGATTCAGTCTCAGAATCGTTCTCGACATAGCACTCTGGACAGCCCCTGCCAATCCTCATTGTCGAAACAGGTGAAAACCCTGTTTCCTGTTCAAGGTGAATATATTTCTTAATTTATATGTTAATATGCAGTAGAACAACCAGGTGCAAGTAAAGTGCTGATGTGCTTGTGGTAGGTGTTTCTTTTGTTACGAGGAAGGGTGGTATCTCTTCTTGTTTAATTCTGCTTTGTTTGAATTGTACATGACATTGTAGTGTTTCTTCATTCTGAATGGCCAGTTTTCAGTGAAGAGACAATAATGGTTCTAATAATTTCTCATAAATTATCTTAAAGAATGAGTTAGTTACCAAACAGTGTATATTGTAGTTCTATCCTTAATTGGCTGTTTATAGGCTATCATAGTAAATGAATTGAATTTCCACTTCATTTTAATGGGGCTTCCCTGGTGACTCAGATGGTAAAACGTCTGTCTGCGATGCTGGAGACCTGGGTTCAATCCCTGGGTCGGGAAGATCCCCTGGAGAAGGAAATGGCAACCTACTCCAATATTCGTGCCTGGAGAATCCCATGAACAGAGGAGTCTGGTAGGCTACAGTCCATGGGGTCTCAGAGTCGGATACGACTGAGCGACTTTACTTTTTACTCACCTATTGTTTAAAGTCAGGTCTGTCATCTCTGTTAGATTGTGATCTCCTCAAGGAATGGTATTCTATGTGTCTTTCTCTTAGTAGGTGCTCATTTAATGTTTGTTCAAAATGTTGTCTGTGTTTACTCTTTAAAGGGGCAATTTCATTTATGTATTGAATTGGGAAGAAAACAGCTTCTTAAATGAATTATACTAGCTAGTTTTGGGGGGCATTTGCACTTATTTTGAATATGTTATAATTTGAATAAACTGTTAAATGGAAGGGTAGTTCTGCATTATGTTTTATCTGTAATTTGTTTTGAAGAAATCAGTTGAGAGTAACTTTTGGGAACATTAGCACAGTCCCCCTGAGCTAATAATTCATTACATTTTCTTAGATCTAGAAACTGATACCAAGAATGAAGATACAAACTTAAGTGTTTCAGACTACCAAACTAATGATCTAATTCTATACAATACTGCTGATTAAGCTTTAATTTTAGGGACTTCCCCTGCGGTTCCATTGCAAGGGATAAGAGTTTGATCCCTAGTTGGGGGACTAAGATCCCACAGGCTGCACAGTGTGGCCCCCCAAAAAAGTTTAATGTTAATGCTTTATCATCAGTGACTAGTATAAATATACATATTTAAGCTTGCTATTTAAAATATAACCATAATTATTTCACTATTTGAAAAAGTATTGAATCTGATTTAGTAATTGATATTATTATTGAAGGGGTTGATACAAGGTAGCAAAGTAGAAAGAGATGCTCTGTGTTAGAAACAGTGAATGCATTTTGACCTTCTGAGCCTACAGATGACACAGTAGTTACTGATGATTAATTCAAGCCATCAGTTGCTAGAATGATTTTTTTTCTTTTCCCCTGGGATTTACAGGACTATGTTTACTACATGGTGGTCATGTATAATCATAAATGGAATAAAAGTCACCTTTTTACAATGTTTTTCTCTGTTGATATTACAAATAAAACAATAAAATCTATCCTTGTAATTTCTTTTTTCTATTTTACTTTCATTGATGACATTCTTTGTTATAATTATTCTTTTGTCGTAATGGTGTGTTGGGATTCACAGTATCTTGAAAACTCAGGCAGTACAGCAGGAAACATTGATTTTTGAAAGCTCTTATCTTTCTTCCTCTTCTTGAAGCTTTTAGATGGACTGGCAGAATTAAAATGTCAAATCTTGGATCTATTCTGTCTCGTAAGAAAGGACAGTCATGCTGGTTGGGTACAGTGAGTACCCAGGCAGGAGCTGCATTGTCTGGCCTGGGAACTCAACAGCTGTTAACCGGACTGCTGTTGTAGTTTGTCACCGCCATGTGTTTTTTGATTGAAGGAAGGCTACAGTGGTATGTCTGCCACCAGACTCTTCCAGTGATGATTAAAAAACGGCTGACCTCCTTTCGTATTGTTTCACTAAGGTCTTTTTCTTATGACTATGAAGTTAAGGAATATAACTTGCTCTTGCTGAGTAGAGAGATAAAAGGAACCATTTGTGGAAAAATTGTAAATTTTTATATGTGAAAAAAAGCCATTCACAATAAGGGCTTCTTTTATAGGCAGTCTTTTCAGCTTAGAAATATATGCTGCTTGACTTTTTTTTCCTTTTAGTTTGAGCTATCACTAAATTAATGGTATTATTACATTTTTATTATCAAACATTTATCACTTTAATCCATTATTAGATGATATGATTTTAAAGGTAGAATAGCTCTGCTAACTTAAATTATGTGTTTTGCATTCTTATTTTTAAAAAGAGTTTAACAAGGAGGTTTGAACTGGTTGAACCTTGATACTGTGAATTGATTAATGTGCTGCAGTTGTTAGTAGCTCTCTGACCAGTCTTTTTTTTTAAATCTAAATGGTTCAAAGCACAAACAATGAAGGTTGTAGATAGATCTAAACCCATTTATTTTATTCAACTTGATGAACTACCTTTTAACTAATTTTAACAGTTTTTTACTCTTTTAAAAAAGAGTGGTATTACAGTTTATGTTTCAGAGTATGGTAAAGGCTCATTAAAAGTCATGTCTGAATTAGTAAAATGTTCAAATTGTAGAATAAATTTATAGACTTGTAAGTTGAATTAGAGGTCTTTAGTTGCTGGAGAGACTTTTACAGGTATATTTATAGATGATATTTATAGGTGAACATGGGTATTTATTGGCATCTTTCATTTATGTCCATTGAATATTTCTCTTGCATGGAATTTGCACCATTCTAATTTGCTTCTTTTAGTTCAGTGTTCTCTTTTCAAGGTATAAAAATCAAGTTTACCTCAGACAGTATCAAAATTATATCAATTTTCAAGTTCATTGGGTCTGAATTGGAGATTATTTCAAAATTTAATAGTTTCTGGGACACATATTTCAATTTCCTTCACATGTAAGTATATTTTAGGAGTGAGTAACATGGTGTGGATTGTTGTATGTTTACTTTTATATCCTACTTTGTATATATTTAAATTTTTGAATCTTGCATTAACTTTCAAACTACACTTAAAGAAAATAGTGAGCAGTTCTAGGAAATATAATGTGCTGATCATAGGCTAGTTAAATAGAACTTACTTTCATAATTACTGGGGGAGGAATATTAAAAACTAATTATAAAACATATCGTACATGTAAAAGAACATGTACAAATATAGTTTAAAAACTATAGTTTAAAGCATACTATAAATACTATTAGTACTCCACCCTACCACTACCCCCAGAGTTAAAAAATAGATTATTAGTACCATAAAAGCTACCTGTTTCTTTTTTTCAAATACTTCTTCCTCAGCACAGGTAACCACTATTTTTACTTTTACAGAAACCATTCCATAGTTTTGAGAGCTACTTTTGTATGCTTAAACAATATATTGTTTAGTTTTATAAAACTAGGTAGCAAGCACAAACTTAACTGCCTTTATTGGATGGTTCCCAAAAGATGAGTTGAGAGAATCTCTGGAACATGGTCTGGCTTTGGCTTCCCAATTTACAAGGCCTCTTTCTGGGGAAGTCGGTAGGCAAGGTCCTGAATGTGTTCTGAGTCACACCTGTCAAAGTCAAGATCAATTGACAGAGATTAGAAGAGACCAGGTACTAGTTCTCATTCCAAAAGGTTGGAGACTGCTCCGTGTTTTCTGCTTCTGAGTTCATCATGGCCCACTTCATGATTCTCAGGAATAGGCCCAAGCAGAACAATTCTTGAACTGAACTGAACTGAACTTGTATCCTGTCCTGATCAAGCTAGCAGAGCAAGGAGGGGAGATGTAACATTAGCAGCTCATTCCCTGTACACTCTGTTCTCAGAGAAAAACATGGTAGAATGGCAGAAGGGATCTTGGTGTCAACAATATGTCCAACCTGTAAGTCTCACTGCCCCAGTGTAGATTGGTTGCCTCCCACATTAGATGTGTAAGCATCATTCTGAAATTCTTCCTAACTGTCCTCCTGGGAATTCCCTTTGACTCTCTTACATGATGCCCCTGCTGTTACCCGTAAACCACTTTGTTATCTTTCTTTATGTTCTCATTTGGTGGTGTGTGTGTATACATATGTATATTTTTCCTCTAGATTTTTCAAAAAGTGGCATATGCTAATACATGACCCTGTCTTTTTGAGGTAACATATTGTAGCAACTTTCCATATCAGAAGATAAAAAGTTTCCTTTTTAAAAAAAAAAAAACCTGTTCCTTTATAACCAATTCTAACCATTTCCTTATTGATTGTCTCTTATATGTTGTTTCCAGTGTTTTTGGCTTCATGAACAGTGCTCTGATGAATAATGTATGTGTGTTATTTCACATGTCTATAAGTGTGTCTGTATAAATACAGAAGTGCGCTTTCTGGGTCAAATGATACATGCATGTGTAATTTTGATAGCTGTTACCAAATGGTCCTCCACAGGCGTACAGTTTTGACTCTGTCAGCAGCATAGCATATGTGGAGAGTGTTTTTCCATAGCCTCACCAAAAGACTGTTGTACCAAACTTTCAAATTTTTGCCAATCTGATAGGTATAAAATGGTATCTCAGGGTAATTTTAGTGTGTGTTTTTCTCTTTTTGAATAAAGCCCAATATCTTTTCATTTGTTCTTAATTTTTTGCCCATTTTTCTACTGGGTTTTGATCCTTTGCTGATTTCTAAAAGCTTTTTGTGTACTAGAGAGGAAATATGTTACCAAGTTTATCATTTGTGATACGATTTTGCCTATAATGTGGCAATAGATTTTTTTAATGTAATGTTAAACATTTTTTGTTTTTTAATTTAAAAATCTTAAAATTTTAATTTTTTTATGGCTTCTGCATATTGAGTCTTAGTTGAAAAGGCTTTTTTACTTCAAGGTTATAAAAGAATTTCCCCATGTTTTCTTCTGGTACTTTTATGATTGACTTTTATCTAAATCTTGATCTATTGAAATTTACCCTGTTCCGTGATATTTCATTTTTCCCATTTGGCTATCCTATAGTTACCCAGACTATATAGTATGTTTTCCCCACTAAATTGGTAGCACTCTAATTATATTAATTTTTCATATTATTTGGGTTTTTTCTCAACTTGCCCTTGTTTGTGTTTTCTTATATGTTTAAGTACTAGATTTAACCTTTCAGTTACGAAGATTTTAATGCATTTAGTCAGTCATCTCTTACTACACTTTCCTCTCTTGCCCCCAAGTTTTCATTGCTATTCTTATTTATTTATCCATATCTGGGTAGAACCTGTCTCCCTTCAACCTCTCACATTAAAAAAAAGAAAAGGAATACTCTAAAATCTATATACTATTGCCATTTTCACTGGAATTACGTTAAATAAATAAATTGGGTGGAAGGTGAATTGAAATGTTCATAATGATAGGACTTATCCAAGAACATGCTGTGTCTTTTCCATTTGATCAAATTTTCTTTTGTATCTTTCAGTAGTGTTCCTCATTTAGATATTACACATTTGTTTAGTTTATTCCTAGTTATTTTATATTTTCAGTTGCTATTATAGTTTATTTTCTTTTATATCTTATAACAGTTCTGTTTGTGTGAAGGCGATTGACTTCATTATGTTTATATACTCCCTATTAAATTCTCATTATTATAGTAGTTTTTTATTTCATTTAGTTCCTCTGGCTTTTCGAAGTAAAAAGTCATGTCATCTGCAAATAATTTTCTCTCTTTTATACTTTTATGTCTCTGAGATTTATTTTTTGTCAAATACATCAGTAAATATACTTTAATACAGTGGTAAATAGTAGTAGTGAATGGGATATCGAGGGATTTGATCTTATTTTTTTCTCAGTGTATATGATGGCTTATATTAATTAATGTTATTAGATTTCCCTAATATCCCTGTATTACTAGAATAAAAGCCTCTTGGTCTTTGTTGGTTTTTTTTATTGTGCAGCTTTATTATGTTGATGATGTTTTATTGAGAATTTTTTTAGGTGATATTATATCTGTGTGTACACTCTTGTCAGCTTTTGGTACCAGTATTATGCTTCATGAAGATAATTTGATAGCTTACCTTTTTCTGTGCCCTGGGACATAGGTTTACTGGAGTCTTCTGTGAAATTATTTGGTCCTGGAGGTTTGTGTAGGGAATATGTAATTCAGTGACTTTAATGATATTTCTTTTCTTCCTTGAAATCTGGAAATTTTTCTAATTTTTTGGAAAATTATCTGGTTTTTTTTTTCCTGAAGTTTCAAATATAATTATCTAAGAGTTGAACAAAGTGGTCTCTCATGATTATTTGCAGTATGTTTCATTTAGGTAGTGATTCTCCATCTTTGTTATATGTGATGTTATGCTTTTCATGCTTATCTTTTTTTTTCATGCTTGTCTTGATTTAGATTAGTTGGTGGGTTTATTTATCCCTGCTGCCCAGAAAATCAGCTTTTGATTCATTTATTTATTCTCTTCAATTTCTACTTTTATCCTCTTAACTCTTTCCTTATACTTGTGTTCAGTTTGATGTCCTTTTCTAAATATATGTTAGCTGCTTAATTTGTTTTTAATTCTTTTCAATTGATTTACATATATAAAGCTCTTCTGAAGAGTGGAAAGTATCTTGGATTCTGACGTATAGTTTTCTTACTCTCTGAGAAGATTCCAATTCGGTTTAATTTCTCTTTGACATGATAATTTTTTAACAAAAGATTTATGTATCATTTTCATATCAAGAAATCTAAGTCAAACAGTGGTTTCACATATATGAAAACCTGTAATTATGACTTTGCTTACTACCTTTCCCCTCACCCCACTGTTAAAATGTGAATTAGAGAAGATTAAATTTATCCACTAAGAGGGCCACAATTAGTGTAAAAGATGATAATTTATTAGCTTAAATAAATTTTTATTTTTGGAATATATGTAATTTTAGTCTGAGAGTTTTTCGTGAGTTTAGGTCTTTTCTAAACCATATGTAAGAGGTGTAGAACCTTAAGTCTTATCATTTACTAAGAGCTGCTAATGACTTGAACACATGATTTTCATTGACAACTAAATTCAAATAAAATAATTAAGTTCTGGAGTTGTCTTCTTGTTGTGGACAATATTCTGGACTTGAGTCATGTATATATATGTGTTTATACATGTGTGTGTCTATATATATATGTAAAATAATCTATATGGAGGTCATAGTGACCAGTTTAATAGCTTCTTATGTGTTACGACTTTCTTCTTAGATAAGAAATTTCATATGGTCTACTTGTTACTTTTTGTCCTGATTAAGGAGTAAATCATCTTAGGGACAGAGTGGGGGAGAGGGAGGGAGGAAGCAAGAGATGGGGAGAGATGGGGGATAGAAGAAAAAAGGAAAACTTATTCTAAACCTGTAAAAAAAAATGGGACGAGGCTGCTTGCTTTTTGTTGACTGAGAAAAATAAACACAAGAGAACCTGTATGTAGGAACCTTGACTTATTTGGGGGAGACTCTGGCAACAGAGAATTATTCATGCATGGAATTTTAGAACTGGAGTAAAGGACACATTTAACTTTCTAAAAATTCAGTCATTTTAATCTATAGACTAGGGAACTGAGATCCAGTGTATGTTGCTGTTTGAAAATCCTCTTGTTAAGAGGATGAAGCTTGAGTCGATTGTCACTGAAACCAGATTCTAGTCACAGAACACAGAATAATGCTTTGAAAGAATACATTCTAGTATAGATTCTTAAGAAATTCTTATTTTTTTGTTTTATAGCGAATACAAGCTGGCATTCTAAAAGCATTCAACAACCCAACTACTAAAACTGCTGATGATGAAACTAGAAAAAAAGTCAAAGGTATGTTGACAGTTTCACTGTTAAAAGTTTTTTCTAGAAGAAAATATTATGTTTCTTTTTAGCGGGGAAGTGGGAGAGGAACTGAACATTATGTGAACTAATTCTCTGAAGTAATGAGAGTTTACTTATTCCTGTGGTGGCAAGATAGTCTAATGGGTCATAGAAAGAAAATGTTAGAATCCATGTGAATTAAAAAAAAAACTAATATCAATATAGTTTGACTGATGCACTTAAGAGAAGTATCCTGTGGGAGATTTGAAAGGTTGTTGAAAGTAGCAGCCTCACTTGGAAGTTCACTTTTATCATACTGTGTCATTTTTCATTTGAAGTGTGCTTATTAGATAGTGGATTTATGGATATTGTCTAGTCTTAGCTAGATAAAATGCTTCAGTGTTCCAGAGATTCCTTCAAGAAAATCATTATTTAAGAGGATACTGTTAAGCATACATGTCTACTCCTAGTGTTGACTCTTCATCAGCCAAAATATGAGGCAGAAACAATGATTAACTAACTGATCAAAGCTGATCGTTTATAATGATCAGTATTTAAATGTAGGTTTATATCCCACGTTATTAACAATTTACTGTGTCCTATACATATATTCTTCCTTGAGGTAGTAACTCATTTTTAGAAAATGTTTAAAAGTATTATTTATTATTTTATTTATTCTCTTTTATAATTCTACTTTTTATAGCATTATATATAAAGCATGTCTATATAAACAAATATGAATACATTAAGCTTGTATATAACAAAACTTTATGTGCAGTTGAAGGTTCAAGATTTTAAACAATAAGTATGCTCTGTTCTTTTGTTTTGAGATAGTGCCATCTAGTGCATGTTTAGAACAACTGTTCATTTTTTCTTTCACTCCTTTTCAGTTTTGTAATCTTACTTATTTTCAATCCCTTGTACATTTAGTTAAACATAACTTCTAAATAGTTACCATTATAATTAATAGGTATTTCTTCATATGTCCAGATAAAAATCTGCTCTGTCAGTCAGTGCTTCAAGTAATGTTTTAAAATGATTTCAATTGTTTGCATGAAATTTGAGGCAGGAGATCCAAAAAGGATGGAAGAGAAATTTGAAAGGGGAGTGAATAGGTTTTTAAAATTTTTTTAAAATATATTTCCCCCCGTGGTTTACTGTGAGAAATTTCAAACTTTCATTAGAATAGTGTGAAGCCCATGTGCCTGTGTGCCCATAATCATGCTTAAATTACACTTGATTCATGTTTCATCTGTTCTCTGCCAACTCCATATTATTTTTAATCAAAGCATAGGCATCATTTTCTTTTATTTATAAATATATAAATATGTAATATATAAATATAAATAGAATAATTTTAACATTTTTATGTAACAGGAGTTAAATATATAGCTAAGTTATTAATTTCCATGTTAGTTCTTTATGCTTTGCAGTGTTTACTTGTCTTTTACTACTCTGTTGTTTCCATAGTTATGGTCCTGGCATTTATAGCCCTAAATCATAATCTCTTTTCCCATCCCTGTGTCTACCTCTAGGTTAGGCACAGAGGCTTTTTAAAGGGTTTAGTGGGAGCAGTTGAGTGTGGTATGAATAGTGGTGATTACTTATTTTACTTCTTAAAGTTTAAGAACAATCAGTTTGTTATTTATTTGAGACTACAGTAGTTGATAGTCACATTTTCTCTATAGAATTGTAAAGAAAATTATAACATCATATAGTAAAATATATTATTATATATGGTCCCAGATTATTCAGATTTCTTTTGATTCAACAGAAAAAAATGTCTTCTACATTGTTAGGTTGACGGTTGATATGTTGTTTGCATTAAAAGTATTATTTTTACAGCATATGGAAGAGAAGGTGTGAAAATGAACTTCATAGATCGTATCTTTATTGGTGAATTAACTAGCACGGTCATGTGTGAAGAATGTGCAAATGTAGGTACTTTGGAATTTACTTGAACACGGACTAGATTATAGTCACATTGTTTTTATTGTTTTCTTTCACATGTAATCATCAGCAGTCATTTTTATTTGTGACAGATGACTACATAGTAGTTTTTGAAAGTCTTTTAAAAATATATCCTTCACTGCTAGAAAATAAACATAATGTATAATTTTTTAAGGTAAATGTTATCTAAATTTTCCTCTTGACACACCTGTGAAGTTCATTTAGCCTATTTTAGTATGATCCTATGTGCTAGCTACTCATTTAGATTGAAAATAAAAGAAACTTCTGTGAAGAGAGTAACTCCATTAATATCATTATGCATTGCTCTAAATTGTAATCCCAATAGAAATAATTCAGTGTAGTAACATAATTTAGTCTGATCTTTAAAAGTTTATATGACTTGTTGAATTTTTTTTTTAAAAAGCAGACTTGACTCATCTTTGAATTTAGTGATAATTTCATTTTGAATGTCATCTGTACTGTAACAGCTTCTTAAGGACTGTATAAATTTTTACAAGTTTTTCAATTGCTTGGTAAGGAACATTTCTGGAACTGTATGGCATATAATAGGTTTAAACTTCTGTCAGATTTTTATCATGAAAGAGAGAGTCTTTATATCTGTCTTCCTATCCCAAATTGTAGAGTACCTTTCCTCTCTAATCTTATAAAATCAGGATTATATATCATCTCTCCTTCAATCTTGTCATAGTGAAGCACAGAATGTGTCATCATGATATTATGGTTGACCTTGAACAGCATGGGTTTGAATGGCATGGGTTTGAACTGCAAGGGCGCGCTTATACACACATTTTTTCAATAAGTACTGCTAAAGTCCTACACAGACTACATTTGGTTGAATCTGAGGTAGCAGAATCCCAGATACAAAGCGCCAACTGTGAAGTTATGCTCTAATTTTTGACTGTTCAGTGGGATGGGGGTCAGCATTCTTAACCCCCACATTGTTCAATAGTGAATTCCACTTAGGTTTCTAATGTATTCAACATAGAAGTTGATTTATTTTTTCACAAAACTATAGAGTATCTTTTAAAATAGAATTATCCTGAGGAGTCTTCAAAACACAGTCAAGTTCTCTGGCTTTTCTCTTGGCTTTTTCTTAACATTTCATATTTATGTTATAGCCCCAATTTCACCAAAAATATGCTTATATCCTCAGTTAATCAGTTTTATTAAACACAGTTTATTTTAAAAGTTACTTTAAATATTCCACATTAGTCATATTAACAGTATTATAAAATTCAACTGTGTTGCATTTACGAAACTTTGGAATATCTTATTTTGATTAACCATATATTTGTTGCCATGGGGTCACAAAGAGTTGGATATGACTGAGTGACTGAACAACAAATGTGTTGCTATACCCAATTAAATTACTATTTCTGCCAGGAATGCTTTTTAACGTAAGATTTTAAGTTTCCTGGGAAGTTTGATTTCTTTAAGACTTTACAAAACTACATTGTCTGCATTAGAATTCTAACTGAAGTTCTCAATGTGTTTTCTTTTTAAGATCTCCACAGTGAAAGATCCTTTTATTGATATTTCACTTCCTATAATAGAAGAAAGGGTAAGGAGAAAAACCTTAAAGTCTTTTTGTGAAGGACATTTATAAATTCATAACATAGAGATTTTTGAGTATATTATCAGGTATCTGAGATTCATTACTCTTTATATAGAGTAATTGAGTTTATGCAGTGTATTTGATATTGGAGTTTATATATGTATGAGTGAAGAATGATATAGTTCCTAATCTCAAGGAATTTAAGCCCTTATGCTTTATATTTTGAGAATTAACATTTAGGAAATTATATTTCAAGTGTTACAAATATTAAAAAGTAGATGATATTCAGAATTTATTTCCTAAAGAAATTTTGTATTATGTACGTGCTATCTATATAGGTTTCAAAACCTGTACTTTTGGGACGAATAAGTAAATATGGAAGTTTACAAGAGACAGATAATGGTCAATACAGTGGCACTGTTATTGTAGAAAATACTCATCAACCCAGAGCCATCAGGAAGCATTCTTCACCTAAAGATATGGTAAGATATGTGCATTTGTGGAACATCCTGCTTTTTGAAACATTTTAGTAAGAAAAATTTTTTAAAGTATACAAAAATAGAGAAAAAGGTATAATAACCCCCATGTACCCATTTCTCAGTCGTCATCTCACAGCTAGTCATGTTTTATCTGTGTGTCCCGCATTTTCCTCCTCCTCATCCTAGATTATTTTGAAATAAATCCCAACATATATCTAAATGTATTTCTCTAAAAGATGCTTTTTAAAGAAATAACCATTGTATCATTATTGTACCTAAAAATATTTAAAACTTAATAGGACAAACGTCTAGTCATAATTTTAATTTCTGTAATTGTCTCATAAAGTATTTGTTTTTGCTTTTTCAAGCATATTTGAATTTAGGATCTTAAAAAGATCTATAGATTCCCACATCTCTTAAATGTCTTTTAATCCACAGATTCCACCTTTTTTTTTTCTTTGCAATTTATTTGTTGAAGACATGAGATCATTTTTTTTCAGCAGTCTCACCTTCCTACGTCAATAGTAATTCATTTTGCATATTGTGGTAGTTCGTTTTGCATGCAGTAATTCATCTACATGTTCTTAAGAGATGCCTCTGTTCCCTTTGTTTCCTCTCTAAGGCAGTTAGAACTAAAGGCCTAAATAGGTTTAAGTTTGATTGTTTAATTTTTGCAAGAAAACTTTTTCAAGTGATGGTATGTATTTCCATGAGGAGGTGCATATCATGTTTGATATTTCTTTTCCTGTGATGTTATCAGTAATTGATGACCATTATCTGACCCACTGTTTCACCAGGGACATACGTGATTGATGAATAAAGCCATATAAATTTAAAGACATCCATTCGAATTTGCACCTTGTTAAAAAAAAAAAACTTTTTTACATGATATGACTTATACTAACTTGGCAAATTGATGTATTACCAGATTTAACTTACTATGTTCAAAAGTCCTTTAAGGGGCAAAACTACAGAGATTGTGCTGAGGTTTACACTTTAAAAGCCTCCAACATAGCACTGTTCCACAAAAGTCCTGTTCCCCCTTTATCATTAAGTTGGTTCCTTGTGTAAAAGTTTATTTTTAAATTAGAGCTTTTTGTTAGCATACTGTTCATTGTAGTTTGGGTAGATTTAGGAAATGCATTTCAGAGGTACTAGAAATAGTATTTTAATAATTATGAAATGTTTAAATAAGACTTATTAGCATTTATTTTCAGTAAGGTCACAAGATTCTTTTCTCTGAAAACACTATCAACTTACAGAATCAACTAATTCATGGCAGAAAATGTATAAGAAAATCATCGTCTGGAGAAGATAAAGCTGCTGTCATATACCAGAAAAATGAAAGCCTTGAGGTGAATAGAGACGCTTCATTGTTTGCAAGCATCATGAACACTGAGTCGACTCTGACTGAAAGCCCCACCGATGGCAGTGAGAAAGAAGACAGCCTTTCTGAAAGTAGCGTCGATGCTGACAGCGAGGCTTCAGAGTCTGAGAGTGCTCCGAAACAGACTTTGTTGTTGAGATCCAGAAGCGGACACTACACGCACACAAATGGACACCCTCACTACCCGTCCAAGAGTGAACCACTCACTAGGGAGGGCGACCATGGTGATGAGGGAGTGGCTGGAGCTATTTCTGAACTTCATTTGAGCAGTACTATAATTCGAGCTAGAGATTTTGACAGAGAAAATCAGCCACTAAGTGTTTCAAACAATTTATGTTTTTCAGAGGACAAGCATATGATGTCTCAGAGTCCCCAAAATGCTTTTCAAACCCTTTCTCAGAGCTATGTAACCACTTCTAAAGAATGTTCAGTTCAGTCTTGTCTCTATCAGTTTACATCTATGGAATTGCTTATGGGGAATAACAAGCTTCTGTGTGAGAACTGTACTGAGAAGAAACGGAAGTACCAAAAGGAAACCACTTCTGCAGGTAAATATTTAGCTTAATTTTTTTTTTAAGTATTCATGGATTATCTGATAATCAGTGACTAGTGGGTTATAGATCCCACATGGAGCAACCTAAGAACCTGTCAGTATACATTAGCTGCTTGGAGTCAGGGATTGTCTTATTCATGTTTGTACCTTAGCCCTGAAGATACTGACTGGGCAGGGGAAATTTTCAATAGAATTTTGTCCAAATAAATTGAAGAACAGGAAGTATCCATCTCTGCCTTGAAAATGCAAATCCACATAACCTTATTTCAGGGAAGTGGCTATCTGAAGTCTTTCCAGAAATAATTTCTGTAAAACTTAATTGTAACACCAGTGAGGTTAATATCCTTCACAAAAGTCATATCATGAGATAAAAATTTGAAGATTTTAAGTAATTGTATATTATAAAGCTAGCTATATACTATGTTTTATTGACAAGAGAAAAGTAGAAAAGGTTGATTTGTCAAGTAGGAAATTTTTGGTGTACCTCTAGCCTTGATTAAATGAAGAAAAAATTCTGATTCTTAATGACTGTTTTAAAATGTAGGTTTTATTATTCAGGTATAATGAGCCTAACAGATGAGATGATTGCCACTGAAAAGGTAGTTTATTACTTAAGTGTAGTTCCCAAGAGGAGGGGACACACAAAGACATGCCACCCAGGACCACCAGGGGAAGCACCAGGGTTGGGCAGGAGACAGAGGGAGCAAGAGGGAAAGTGCAGTCAAGCGCCTTTATTGTGGTTGCCGAGGGAAGGAATAGATGAAGCAAGGCAGGAAGGTTTAGAAGTGAATAATTGCTGTGGGCTCTGAGTTGTAGGGGCTGTCTCTAGTGGTCTGGTACCTGTCTCTGGTGTGAGTAGGGCAGGTGAATAGTGACCTAGAGTATCAGAGCCCAGTAAAGGAGGTGGTTGGGTAAGGGCTTTGGAAATACATATGAAAGGCACACTTAATTTGTTTACCATCTAGGAATTAGCTAGCTCTGGAAAAGCTAATTCCAGTGTCTGCAAGGTCCCAGATGTCAAAGTATCAGAATGAAAATATGATTAATACATTAAAATGAATGTCTAGATGGGAGAGGAAGAAATGCCAGCTTATACTAATCCAAGTTAAATATGCAATTGGCCATATTCAAATCCTATCACAAGTCTTTTCTAATAACCTCTTATTTTTATATTAATTTATTTTTAATCAGAAGATAATTGCTTTATAATGTTGTATTGGTTTCTGCCATACATCAGCATGAATCAGACATAGATATACATATGTCCCTTCCCTCTTAAACCTCCCTCCCACCCCATCCCACCCCTCTACATTGTCACAGAACCCCAAGTTGAATTCCCTGCTTCATAGAGCAAATTCCCATTGGCTATCTATTTTACATATGTAACAACCTTGTATGGAAATATCCCATCGTTCCCATGATACGTGATCTCCTCTCACTGCAGTGAGTAATGACCCAGTTTTTTCAACTACAGGTATGTTTCTGGTGGTGTTTGGAAGGCATTGACGTAAGTCACTTCTGGTCTATCAGCTTTCTAGCTTCCAGAGTTGTGTTGCAAGTGTTACCTCCCCTATTCTTTGTCCTTATAAGTGTGTGCCTTAAAAAAAAATCCCTTTCATATTATTGGAGTTTTAGGATTGAGTTGAGGCTCCCAGTAATCAGAAGTCTAATTTCTTCTCTAACATTTTAAAATGTGGTATAATGCTTCTATTTAAATGTTTACTATACTATATGGGCAATAATGTATAAGATGTAATTTATCAATAAATTTATTATATTGTATCTTATGCAGAAAAGAAAGCAGAAGGGGTTTATACTAATGCCAGGAAGCAATTGCTCATTTCTGCTGTTCCAGCTATCCTGATTCTCCATCTTAAAAGATTTCATCAGGTAAATTCTCTTTAGTAGCACTCTACATATTTTCATCATATGTTTTGCAGAGCCCGTAGTCTTGTAAGGCTTCCCAGGTGGTGCAGTGGTAAGGTATCCACCTGCTAATGCAGGAGATGCAAGAGACACAGGTTTGATCCTTGGGTCAAGAAGATCCCTGGAGGAAGAAATGGCAGCCCCCTCCAGTATTCTTGCCTAGAAAATTCCATAGACAGAGGAGTCTGGCAGGTTTACAGTTCATGGGTTGCAAAGAGCTGGACACAACTGAGAACTAAGCATACACACACAAGTCTTGTACTGTCAAGGACTAGACAATAATTTATTGAATTTAAAAATTTTCTTGTGAGATTTACTGCTCTTTCAGCCATGATAGCTTATAAGACTTTTCTAAATAAGATTGTCTAATTCACAGTATTTGAAGATTTAGCTGATATGGTAGGAACCTCAGTGGTGTATGTCTGTGAGAGAGAATGTGTGTGTAGGTTTGTGTCAGTGGAAAATAGAATTTTTAAGGAACCCTTAGAAGCAGGGAAATAACTAGGTACACATAGCTTTCTGAGGTCTTATCCCAATGGAGAGGAGTGCTTGGGCTGAGTGTGGTTGGCTGGGACTAATTACAAAAAGGGCTACAAGGCAGGCCTCATTTTTCTGAGACTCTAGTGGGAGAGAACCTATTTTTAAAAGTTTTTCTCCAGTTGGTTATACTTTAATGTCCTAGCTCTATTTTTTTTTTTTTTGCATTTGATAAAATGATTTTAAAGTTTCTCCAGAAGAAACTTTAGTAATTAAATACTGTGGTCAGAATTGTCAGTAAATTTGAGTACAATTTAAAGTCTGTTGTTATATACAGGATGAATCTCAAATCAGTTGGGAAGGAGGCTAGGTTATTCTCTAAAGGACTTAAGAAAGGTATTTGAAATAAAAATGTAGAGCTTCCTTCTAGACCATTTATGTTGATATCAGTACTATTTTCAGACAGATTTTTTAAATTGTATGAAACATTATTGAAAGACTAGAAGAAAACTTCAGGAAAATTACTAACCTGATCCTTGCGTGAACAATTTTCTAAATATAAAACCTTTGAAATAAATCTCAAGAGATGGAAAGCTTTGATGATATATCTGCAACATTTCAGGTGGGCCACAGATGGACTGGAAGAGATTTTTCTTTGTATCTCCACCCCTACCCATGTAAATTAGATGAAGTTCTTGATTTTCTATAGCCAACATTACAGAAACTCTGTGGAAATGGCTATGGAAAGCAGAAGCAGATGTATTGTGTCTCATTAGAGTACATCAGAATGCTAAATGGAAGGTGTATATCTGCAGGGACTTGGTGTGAACTTGCTAGGGTCATGCCGGATTTGAGAATGATATACCACGGTTATTTTATATTTGGTACTTGCATCCCTTTAAGGAACAACCTACAGAAAGAATTCATGCCCTTACAGGGAAATTTTTATAGACATCTAGGTCCCTTCTTGATCTCAGGCTAGATGTAATGTCTGCAAAGCCACATTCTCATTCCCTGGAACTGTGAAATAGAGGGATCAGAATCTCTAAGCAGTGTCTCTGCTTCTAGCTTTCCTGTGTCCCTGAAAACCTATTTCCCCATACTAATTTTAGAGTTCTATTAGATAAATCCACAGTACCTGAGATCTGTCAACAAGATAGAGCTCTTTGTCATAAATATTGTAAGTGATTAATATTGAAAATAAATAAAGAGCTCTTAAAGATCAATAAGAAAAAGATCAAGACTCCAATAGTAAAATGGTAAGGAACATGAATTGACAGTTCATAGAAGAAGTAAAAAATTCCAAGAAAATGTGAAAGGAAGTTCCATTCTTTCTAGCAAAACAAATGTAAAATACAATGACAGTGAGATTCCTCTTTTAGCCTGTCCAAAATGGCAAAGATTATAACAGTGTTGCTAAAAGTCTCTTCTTGTTAAGGGGTAATTTTTCAAGAGCAAAGTACTGTTTGGGGAGGACACATAAGCCTGACATGATCTCAGACATTGCTGCTATCAGCTGCTTTATAGATGTCACCTGATAAGAAAAAAAGGAGGCAAACAAATTGAATACAGATTAATTTTTACTGATATATGACTTCATAATTTCATGTCTGATATCAGGTTAAGACTCCTAAAGACTACTTGAAAATACAAATCACTGGCAATATTTTGGTCAAAAAATAAGTTGGTTTTTTTTCTTTAAAGAAAGACAAGAAATAGGCAAAGATCTGTAGTAAGTGTTATGTGATTAACAAATAGTGTTATGTGATTATGCAAATAAAAAGACCAGTTATTGAAGTAAGTCATGAAAGCTTTTCATGAAAGGTTGCATCTGTATTTATTTTGTCTACCCAAACATCTCAGATTCAAGTATCTTCTTATTCTAAAAAGAGTCTATTTTTATATTTTAGTTTCCTAGCCAACGTATTTGATGGTCTGTCAGGAAATTTTTATTATTACTTAATGCAAATATCTATTTTTCAAGGCCTGCCTTTGGATACTAAAAATAGAGAAAGAAGTAGAGTTTCTTAATCAACATGAAGATTCATTTTGATTTATATAGTATGTAATGTTTACTTTTATTGATAAAATGATTTGAGTGTTTAGGCTTCTTTCTTTTTAATGAATGAATATCACTGAATTTTAGAACTGAAAATGACCTAATCTAACCCATTTATACCCATTTTCTGCCTTGATCTAGATAAGGTTGTCTAGAGTCAAGTTAACTGTTAACCAGTTATTGAGTCAGGCCTGTAACACCAGGCTCCTGACTCTTCAGTTGAGTACATTTTTAGGTAGCATATGTGTCAATAGCTTAGCTTTAATCACATTGAGTTTATTTTTCAGTGTTGAAATGCACAGTGAAAGTAATTATTTTCATGTTGTCTGGGGTAAAAATACTCATGTAAATGAATGATCTTTGCAATAAGTTTATGAAACCTAATTGAGAACTTAGTTATATATCAGTTTTGAATTGTTGATGTTTTAATAACTATGAAGAAACAAACTTTTTGGATTTCTCTTTTGGTTTTAATTAAAATTAACAAACCCAATGATCTATAAGTTAAGTTTGTTATAAATTTTTTTTTTTTTTTGAGGCTGGTTTGAGTCTTCGCAAAGTAAACAGACATGTAGATTTTCCACTTATGCTTGACTTAGCACCATTCTGTTCTGCTACTTGTAAGGTATAGTATATTATTAAGATATTTAATTGTCTTACAAATAATATGCTTTAGAATGTCCTATGTATTGTTTATTAGACCATGTCTTTCTCCCTTCCTCCTACCCTCTGTCTTTCTTGTCCCCTTCCTCCCTTTCTTCTTCCATCCAACATTTAACACACTGAATATGACTTTTGTCCTTTGGGAAACAGAATAAGTTGAAAAGATGCATAAAGCATAAGTGAGGCATGATGTTCATAATCAAAGCTGCTTATAAATGCTGCTAGAGTCAGATAGTTGCTGAGAGAAATAAGCAGATTTTGTGCCCTCTCCTGTTCCTTGTGAATGATGTGCTTAATTGGCAGTTCTGTTCCGTTCCGTCACTCAGTCGTGTCCAACTCTATGCGACCCCGTGGACTGTAGCCTACCAGGCTTCTCCGTCCATGGGATTCTCCAGGCAAGAATACTGGAGTGGGTTACCGTTTCCTTCTCCAGGGGATCTTCCCGACCAAGAGATTGAACCTGGGTCTCCCGCATTGGAGGCAGACGCTTTAACCTCTGAGCCACCAGGGAAGCCCTTAATTGGCAGTAGTTTTAGCATTTGAAGAGTTTTCTTTTGTAAACCAATGTACTAGTGCATTGTCTTTCATGCCATTTCATGTACGTAACTGAGACTAGTATACTTGTCAACTGAGTACAAACTTAAAATTACTAATACTTTAATAATCAGACATAGAAAGCAAGCTGGTTTATAATTGCTTGTGCTTATATATGAGAACTAACTGTAGGTGAAATTGATGACTTTGCTTTCCGTGTGGAAACCTCACAGTTTTGGGGTAACTCACATATTGTCCTGCTCGCCATTTCTGGTTAGCAGTCTAGGTTTTGTGGTACATAAACTTATTGAACTTAATAATTTCAATACATTGATCAATCAAGACAAAAATATCTTAAATGCAGTTTTTCAGTGAATCCAGTTCATCTGCTGTGGAATACCATCACTTTCTGCCAGTTGTTTACATTCAGTATTCATAGAGTCTGATATATTCATAGAATTTGATAATGGCGCAAACAAAATGTCTAGCAAGCAGTGTATTAACCCTACAAAAACATATTTTTTAAAAGTACCTATTTTGGAGAATTTCCAACACCAAAGAGAACAGTACAAATGAACCTCTCGCCCCCAGACCCTACATATATGACCAGTCCCGCCCCATCCACATACTCACCTACCTCTTCCTTTTATATTAATTTTTTTCTCACATTATTTTGAAGCAAGTATCAGGTATCCTTTCATTCATAAATCTTTGCCTCTGTGTGTCTCTAAAAGATAAGAATTACCGCCCCCCCTTTTAAACATAACCACAATACCACTTTCACGCTAAAAGAATTAACATTACTTTTTATATCTTCTGGGCTTCCCTAGTGGCTCAGATGGTAAAGTGTCTGCCTGCAGTGCAGGAGACCCAGGTTCAATCCCTGGGTCTGGAAGACTCCTGGAGAACGAAATGGCAATCCACTCCAGTATGCTTGCCTGGAAAATCCCATAGACAGAGGCAGCCTACAGTCCATGGGGTTGCAAAGAGTCGGATATGACTGAGGGACTTCACTTCCACTTTCTATCTTCTAGCATACATATTTCCAATTGTCTAATAAATTCTTGAAATGAATTAATATCCAAGTAAGGACTACATGTCATGATTGAAAAATACCTCTCAATATATGGTTTCCCTCTCCCATCTCTGCTCCTTGCAATTTATTTGTTGAAGAAACTGGATCATCTTTCTGGTAGTTACGTAGAGTTTAGATTTTGATGATTATTCCTTTATCCTCTTGATTTCCTACATAGGTAGTTGGATCAAGAGAAGCTTGAATAGATCCTCACCCCACGCCCCCACTCCCACCCCAACCCCTGATAAGGCTGTTTCATAGGGAGCGTTCTGTTCTTTCATCAGGTGGCACATAATGCCAGTTGCTTTTCTGTGATGTTAGCAACCAGTGTTGCTCAATGAGTTCATGAACAGTTACAGAATAGGGTATCCTGTTACTCTTTCTTCATTTAATTACTGGAATAATTTTATATAAAGGGAAATTCCTTTCATCTCTTTAGTTATTTTACATTATAGTTCTTTTAGAAAAGGCAGGATAAATGCTCAGTTCTTTCCCCATTCCCCTTTTAAGCCAGTTTTCAGAATAATGAATTTACTATCATTCTCAAACTGTGATCAGTAAATTTATCATTATGAATTCATGGATTTTAACACAGTGAATATGTTTGAATTTACTGCAGTCTTCTTTTAATTCATAGTCTAGTACGTCTAGTGGGTCCATTGTTGGTCACTGAGAGCCTCTTCAGGTTGGCTCCTGGGTTCTTTTGACATGACCCCTGTGGTTGCTCACAGAGTGATTATGCCACCAACTGGATGTTCTTTGCTTATTTTTAAATTTTCTTTTTTAGGGATTGTTACTTAAATTTTGTTGTTGTTGTTGTTTAATAATTACATAAAGTATTTATGTAGTTCTAGAGTCAAATGTATAAATCAAGGTAAATTCAAACAAGTGTAGGTTTTCTCCATGTCTGTTCTACCTGTTTCTTTCCTTCTTTTAGAGATAACCATGTTTTCAAATTATTATTTATTCATCTATAATTTTAAAAAATATAAACAAGTATATATCTATTATATATAAATAATATCTCACCTCTTTAATAATTATAGCTTACAAGATGTATCCTTTTTTTCTTACCATATTAACATTGTATTCCAGAGAGTATTTCATAGCAGTGTTTAGAGATAATCTGCACTCCGTTTTTCAGGCAGCATAATACTTTATGCTATGGATGCATTATAGTTTATTCAAGCCATCCTCAGTTTATGCACTTTTGAGTCTACAGTTTTCTGGTATTACAAATAATCCTGCCATCACTTGTCTGGTGCATGTGTTTTTACATATTGCTCATGGTACCTATGAGATAGAGTCCTAGAAAAGGGATTGATAAATCCAAGAGTAATGCATGTGTAGCTTAGCTAAATAACATGAAATTTGTCTGAATAGAGCTACCCTTTTGCATTCCCACATGTGAGCACTTTTTTCCCGACAGCTCAGGCAACAGAAAAGGTCAAGTTTTTGCATTTTGCTAGTCTAGTACAGATGGTCTAGTACCCCAGTGTAGTATTAATTGCTTTTATTTTAAGTAGTATGTGCATTTGATTTAATTTTCCTTATAATAAGATTTTACTAAATATTACTAATTAATTTGAGGTGTTTTTTTTTTTCTTTGTCTAAAAGAATGTAAGTGTGGGAAGTAAAGTTCTCTATGGTCTCTATGGCGTAGTGGAACATAGCGGCTCAATGAGAGGAGGTCACTACACTGCTTATGTGAAAGTGAGAACACCCTCCAGGAAATTATTGGAACACATCACTGGAAAGAAAAATGTCCCTGGTATGCCACCCTAAGTTTATTTTAATCTTAAAAACAAATTAATTTATTCTTTTTCTGGAAGAAGTAAGTTTTTTAATGGATACTTCATGTGGATTCACTTTAAGTGAGAAATACCTTAAAGAGTACCTAGATAATCTTAAATATCATAAAACTGTATCCTTCACATCATGTGAAATGGCACCCAGTTTTTCAAGGTGTTAAGTCATCGTGTATTGCAGTGGAATAGCATTTTATTTAACAGTATCAGTAGTTTTTGAAGATATACCAGGTCCTCAGAGTAGAGCTGGAGTTAAAAATTTGCTTCAGTCATCTGTGTATTTCTTTCTTTCTCTCTTAGTGTAAATGCACTTTTCCTTAAATAAGGCTATCTAGTATTTTATTAGATATTTAAATGCTCTTAATATTAATGCTTTGAAAGAGTTCATTTTAGAAGATGTTTAACCCCAAACAGCCTTACGCAATAAAGTCTAACGTTAGATACATATAGTTAACGATAACTTTCATGTAAAGTCAGAACATACTTATTGTAAAATTATACTTCTTTTTGTTTTGTTAGGTTTGAAAGAACCTGACAGCGAAGCAGCAAGCCAATGGGTCCATGTTAGTGACACTTATGTGCAGGTGGTTCCAGAATCAAGAGCACTTAGTGCACAAGCATACCTTCTTTTTTATGAAAGAATATTATAACTCTTTGTTAATTAGCAGTGATGATGATTATTTAGGTCACTTTTATTTAAATGCTGCAGTGTTAACCACAATATGCAATGTGCCTTTGTAGTCTTTTCTGTAGGAATAGCATGTCCCTCAAATGTTGCCTGGAAAATCCCATGGACGGAGGAGTCTGGTAGGCTGCAGTCCATGGGGTCGCGAAGAGTAGGACACGACTGAGCGACTTCACTTTCACTTTTCACTTGCATGCATTGGAGAAGGAAATGGCAACCCACTCCAGTATTCTTGCCTGGAGAATCCCAGGGACAGGGGAGCCTGGTGGGCTGCCGTCTATGGGGTCGCACAGAGTCGGACACGACTGAAGCGACTTAGCAGCAGCAGCAGCAAATGTTCCTGAACATTGTTACCATTTTGGTGAATCCTTTTAAAGTAAATTTACTAAATGGTTTCAGGGACTTCCCCAGTGGTTCAGTGGTTAAGACTCAGCTTCCACTGCAGGGTTGGGTCCCTGGGTAAAGGAACTTAAGATTCTGCATACCTTGTGGGGTGCAGCCAAAAATGAAACAAAGTAAAAAAAACTAAATGCTTTCAAACTTACATCCTTAAAATAAACATAAACACATGTTTTTAAAAACTTATTTGTTCTGGATAAAAATAACAGAATTCACAATAGTCAACTCCTTTATAATGTGACTTATTGCAGGCATTCAGAAATGATGCTGGCTAAGTCAAATCATTCCTTAGACAGTGTTTCCTAAATGTGAGTCACATACCACTTTTCTGTTTTCATGTGTGTGTGTGTGTGTGTGTCTATATATGTATGTATATATATACACATATATGTGTGTGTATGTATATATATCTCCTATGCCATTGTTTATTATCCTTAACCTTATTTTTTAGCCTTTTTAAACCATAGTCTTATTTTGATCATATTCCACATTTTATGAGCTAGTTATGTTTTTTCTAATAAGTATTAAAATAAATGTATAACTATTAAAGAAAGATTGTTCACTCATGTAGCACTCCGCTTAAAATCATCTCAGGGTTATTCAGTGGTATTTTACCCAGCTGTGTGGGAAACATTGCTATAACATGTGCTGTGCTGTGCTTAGTCACTCAGTTGAGTCTAACTCTCTGTGAACCCCATGAACTGTAGCCCACCAGGCCCCTCGGTCCATAGGTATTCTCCAGGCAAGAATACTAGAGTGGGTTGCCATACCCTTCTCCAGAGGATCTTCCCAACCCAGGGATCGGACCCAGGTCTCTCGCATTGCAGGTAGATTTATTTACTGTCTGAGCCACCAGGGAAGCCCAAGAATACCAGAGTGGGTAGCCTAACCCTTCTCTAGGGGATCTCCCTGACCCAGGAATTGAACCAGGGTCTCCTGCATTGCAAGGGATTCTTTACCAGCTGAGCTATCAGGGAAAGAAGCCCTTTTTGTAATATAATACTTACACAATTGGCATAGTGACTTTATCATTTTTTATATGACTCAACCATATAAAAAAGTATCACTGTAACTTCAGTAATATGGATTTACAAATAACATTGATTAGCTTATTGCTTTGAGGTTTTGAGAACTAGAAAAATACTAAAATATTTTATCAACATATTGTTTTCAGCCTATTCATGATGGAGTTGAGAATAATTTACAGGTGATTAACCAAGATCAAAATGTATTTATAGATAACTGTTACATGCAGAATTGGTAAATAGAAGTTGTTAATTCATATGGAACCATAGGATACTTTTGAAATGTAAATTACCAAATCATATTTGTAAATAATAGAGAATTATATTCTTATACTTAACAGGAAAATATAATGCATTTTCTAGTTCTGTAGAGCAATAAATATTAATCATGATTTTGAGGTTTTGAGATCACTTTTTGTCTTCAGTTTTATTTTATGGACCATTAAGTTGGCATCTCTGATTTTCTTTTAAAATAATTAATAGCAAAAGGATGGTATTTCCCCTTACTCCTAGAAAATAAATTATTAAGCTTTCAAAACTTGCCATGAAAATGTTACTATTCCTTAGGCTTAAATGTTTAAAAAATGACTACTTTGGTGTTACGTTATTAAATCAAAACACATAACTGCATGGTTTAAGCGTCCTCATCATTCATGCTCACAAATGATAGTACAGGCAGGTGCTGGATAAGTGCCTGGTCCTAGCTCATTCTCCTCTTGTTAAGGAAGTGGCTATAGATAATGTGTGGAAATATTTAACCAAGATGCTGACCCTTCTTAATATTTAAGTATATATAATATTATCAAGGTTATTAGTGCTGCCTTTTGCTATATGGATGAATGGAATTGTGATTAGTGTTAAAGATGATAATATATGAAATTCAGAGCTTTAAAAAGTCATTGCATAAACTCTATTTTTAAGCTGTCAAAATTTCGGTAGTATTGACTTCCTTGATTTTTAACAGTGAAATGATGGAAAAATGTATTTTTATATAAGTTAACCTGTAAACTCAGGTTGTATCCTGTAAAAGGTAAACAGTGTTTAAAGGTTTTCTCTTTAGCTTTAATCCATTAACATTGAAGAGTTCAGCACCAGAGCAGTGAAATTTTTTTGAAAACTATTAGTTAAACCTCTTTATTCAAGTCAGCCATCTTGGTAATGAGAATTACCAAGATGTAATTGTCACTCGCCCAAATGTAAATGTTAAGTTGCCCCATTTTTCTCCTAGAAAAGATACCATTAAGAGGCACGCACATTTCACTGGATGTCACCTGCTTCTTATTTCATTGATAGGTAAATGGATAGATGAAAAAGAGAAGGAAAGAAACAGAGAAAGGAAAGAAAAGAAGAAAGAAGGGGAAGAAACGAGCATTCTTTTCTGTTTCCTCTTGGCTTATCCATTACACAGTTAAGTAGAGATGGTGAATAATCCCTGAGGACAAGCATCAAGGAAAGTGCCTAGTTCCTTTTTTCATTGATAGTGCCTAGTTCATTTTTCATGAACTGTGGCTATATTTGTTAATTAGGAGATCTATTAAACTTTATTCTGAATACCAGTTAAGAGTGACTTTTCATTGAGTGATAAATTGTACCTTTAGAATATTAACTCAGTACTCAAGTACTACAGTAGTTTTTATGCTTAACTTTATGTTTATTCATTAAGTATATATTTTATTTAACATCATCCAGGAGTCAGGCACTGGACTGGCACTATTATAACATGTTTTAAAATGAGGCCTGTGTAAATTTTAGACATTATTCCAGAAGTAATAATATACTTTTATTTTCATTTCCACAGTGTTAAATGAGTTAATTCTGATTTTTTTTTTCTTTTTAATGGCCTGAAGTTTATGAATGCTTTGCTTTTCCAGGTCTGCTAGTAATGGAATAAATTTAATTTTGAGATCTAAGAATTGACTAAAAATAGCTTTTGTAATAGAGAAATTATGTTAAGTTACACATGGATCTACATTTAAATTTTTTTTTATTTAATTTTTGCTTTTATTTTGAGTATTTCCAAAGCACATTTGCAGGGGTATTAAATTGTGAAGCTAATTTAGTACCAGTAGCTTCCAGATGACCTCAGGAAATAGTACAAATCAGTGAGAATGTTTACAAATCCTCAAAACAACTACCGTAGTGTTTGGCCAGATGAATTTAAGAAGTAAGACAAGAGTTCAGCTTTATTTAGAAACTGGCTTACAGTGTATATATAACCTCGGTTTTCCCTCGTTAGTCCATATTTAAAATGATAAATTTTTGACTGTATATAAATTATGTGAATATTTTTGACATAACCAAAGTATGTTTATATTTAAGATTTTGTCATGTAATGTTTTTAAAACTGATGTAAAGGCCACCGTTTTGAATGGCCATGGAGAGTGGTGTCAGTTCTAAGAGTAGGTGATACCTGTTTTCTTACTGTAAATATGCCAACAAAGCTATTTACTATGATATATTTAAGAGCTCTTAGTTCGCATGTGTGACTTTAGTCAATGATTTTATATGGCATCTGAATAAAATTTCCTGAGGATTAAGCTGTGAAATGTATCAACTTCATCTTATTTTTGAGGTATAAAATTGTATTTTGCCTACTTTTATTAAATTTATCCTCATAATTTGTCTGCATGTTACCTGAAGAAATAAGGCTAAGCCAGATGTGTACAATAAATGTGATTCTTTATTATCTATTGCATTAAGAAAGATTATTTTTAGATATTTAAAATGTTCTGGTTCATGTAGAAATGCATCAATTCAAATCTATTTAAAAGATAGATAACTATATTTTTGAGTAATAATGATTATATATCATTCTTACTATTTTATCTTTTTCCACAGTGTTTTTGGAAAATAGCTGTGTAACTTTATGGAACATTATTTTGATGTTACTATATGAACATGCAAAATAAATATTAAATTCATATTTATGTTTCAAGACTGGTCCTGGTGTCTTTTCAGTGCACATTATTGACAGAATATTTTGTGTATCAACACTGTATCAGCTTACTGCAGTTCAGTTCAGTCGTTCAGTCGTATCCCACTCTTTGCAACCCCATGAATCACAGCACGCCAGGCCTCCCTGTCCATCACCAACTCCTGCAGTTCACTCAAACTCATGTCCATCGAGTCGGTGATGCCATCCAGCCATCTCATTCTCTGTCGTCCCCTTCTCCTCTTGCCCCCAATCCCTCCCAGCATCAGCTTACTTAGCTATATTTAAAATATCCTTCATATTTCAGAAATTTATTATTTCAAAATAAAACATCTCATGGGCCTCTTTGATTTTGACTGCAGTATGTAACAAGGGTAAGTCTTCATCCTTTCAAGTGTTTCTCAAACTGTTTATTTAGGCAGAATAATTCATTAGGAAATATTTTGTCTACCTTTTTTCATTTAACTGTTTTTAGGACATGAAGCTCTCTGAGATTATATTGAATGTTATAGACCATCCTTCATAAGTATTAAATATCTGCTGTGTGGTAGGCATTGGGGATACAGTACTGACCACAGGAGATAGAAGTCTCTCCAAAAAGTGAGGAAATAGACATTCTAAGGAGTGAAAATTAAGGAAAAGATATTTCAAATGTTAAGTGATACAGAGAAAAATCAAGCACCATCACCCACAGAGCCATATGAGAATTAAGTTCCATGGGATGAAGGATGTTCTAGGGATAAAAGATGGATGATATTAGTCCTGATAGTCCCAAAGAGAAGCTGTGAGTGTTGGAGGAAGTGGAAGGCTTTAATTCTGGGGCCGTTTCTGCACTCCTGCTGATGGCAATAGAGGGGCTAGGAAGGGAAATATTGACATTTATATTTTCTTAGAAAAATATATGCCCCAGATTTTTGTACATAATTTCAGAGATTCATGGACCCCATGAGGCCATTTTAAAACCATTATTTTATATGAGATATTTAATTAAACATTGGCTGTGCCACACGGCTTGTGGGATCTTAGTCCCCAGGGATTGAACCCACATCCTCAGCAGTGAAAGTGTAGAGTCCTCACCATGGCACCACCAGGGAATTCCCTGAAGCCATTTTCATACATTTTTGAAGTAGTACTCAAGCAGAAATATCTAAAACGTCTGCATCCCCATATGTATTAGAATAGGCTGGGTTATGCTGTAGTAACAATGACTTACCACAATAAAAGTTTATTTCTAACTTAATAAATCCAGGTGCACTGAGGAAAAAAAAATAGTTTATTTCTTTCTCATCCAAAGTTCTCTGAGAGTCTGGACCATCTGCAGAAGCAACTGTTTGCCAACTGGTGACTGTCATCCTCACTCACTGTGTTCTGGCTCTGTCATTTGAACACCTGGCCTCTTCACTGTGGCAGGGAAAGAGAACACCAAAGCTCTTGCACCAGCAATTAAATTCTTCACTTTAGATGTGTTTTGCACATCCCGGTGACCAGAAATAGTCACATAGCCCTGTCTGATTGCAAGGAAGAATGGGTAGAAAAGAGTTAAGTCTCCAGGGCTCTGAAGAAAAGGAGAATGGGATTGTGAGTGCACTAAAAGTCTCTCAGAATCCGCCCTCTGGTCACCAAATACTCAGCTCTTCTTTCTGCATGTGGAGCACAGTGACTGTCTTTTCAAGAGATAAGCCCCAGAGTACCATCTACCTTTCCAAAACCAGGCTCTTTGGAAGTGCTGTGTCAGGTCTGAATGCTGTTCCCACTGGTCAGGCTGGAGATCCAGGAAACGAGTATGTTCTGTTTTCCACACACTTACTGTACAGTGGTGAAACCAGTGGAACTATTACAATAACTATTACATCCTCGTTCAGAAAGGGGAAGAAGAATGGAGACCTTGTCATTACCCTGGGCATGGGAAATGTTCATTATCAGCCCTTTGCTCTATCCTCTTAAGAATTCCCTTCTCCATTGTTCTCTGTGACTCAGACGTCACTGTTTGGCTACATTTGAATGGCTATTGAATATGACATCCCTGGAAGTTGCACAGCTATTTTTCCTAGTCTTTTCCTAGATAATTGGGAGCTGAAGTTTTGTTTTAAAGTTTGGAATAGTCACAAGTTCTGTTAGCTAAGGCTTTGGTTTCTTTTTTCACTACAACTCTTAAAAGCTTAGTAAACCTCTTCGTTCCTGGTCAGATTAATATGCCAATACCACTTTTTTATTTTTTATTTTTTTAGACAAGTAGTTCTTGGATTGGGTGTATTTCTTTGATTTCCTACCTCCATACATCTCCTGACGTAATGGCAGGTACCTTCTGTCTATAAGCTTTGATGGGGGAGCCATCCTCTTAACCACATTTTGATCCTTATTTTTTTTTCCCAAGTGAGAAAAAAAATTAGATTACCCTAATTAACCCATTGAAAATTTCCAAAATAACTATGATGTTTACACCCTTAGGTATGATCTTTGCTGCAAGGCTGAGTTTTAATGATCCTTTGTCATTTAACAGGCTTTCTAAAGTTTTATCTCCTACTGCTTGGAGCTGAAAATCACAAACATATGAGGCTCAAATTCTGGTTGCCTCTATTCCCTCATTTCAGCTTTACAAATTAAGCATTGCTCTCTGAACTCCACTCGTTTTTAATAACAGCTTGCCAAATGCATCCAGTAGTACCCAACACACACTTATTTTTCAGCTTCTTATCCTGCTCAAATTTCAGTAAGTATATTTTCTAACACCCAGGTTATTGTGTGTGATAATTACATTAAACGTTTTACCATTGCATAAAAATTCCATGTTTCTAGTCTCCAATATTAGTTTCCTATGTAAGAGAAACCCAAATAAGACAGTAGGTATTACGAGGAGGCATCAGGGGGCAGACACACTGAAATCATAATCACAGAAAACTAGTCGATCTGATCATATGGACCACAGCCGAATGTGGTCCACTGGAGAAGGGAATGGCAAACCACTTCAGTGTACTTGCCTTGAGAACCCCATGAACAGTATCAAAAGGCAAAATGATAGGATACTGAATGAGGAATTCCCCAGGTCGGTAGGTGCCCAATATGCTACTGGAGCTCAGTGGAGAAATAACTCTAGAAGGAATAAAGGGATGGAGCCAAAGCAAAACCAACCCCAGTTGTGGATGTGACTGGTGATAGAAGCAAGGTCCGATGCTGTAAAGAGCAATATTGCATAGGAACCTGGAATGTTAGGTCCATGAATCAAGGCAAATTAGAAGTGGTCAAACAGGAGATGGTAAGAGTGAACGTCGACATTCTAGGAATCAGTGAACTAAAATGGACTGGAATGGGGGAATTTAACTCAGATGACCATTATATCTACTACTGTGGGCAGGAATCCCTTAGAAGAAATGAAGTAGCCATCATGGTCAACAAAAGAGTCCAAAATGCAGTACTTGGATGCAATCTTAAAAACGACAGAATTATCTCTGTTTGTTTCCAAGGCAAATCATTCAATATTACAGTAATCCAAGCCTATGCCCCAACCAGTAATGCTGAAGAAGCCGAAGTTGAATGGTTCTATGAAGACCTACAAGACCTTTTGGAACTAACACCCAAAAAAGATGTCCTTTTCATTATAGGGGATGCAAAAGTAGGAAGTCAAGAAACCCCTGGAGTAACAGACAAATTTGGCCTTGGAGCATGGAATGAAGCAGGGCAAAGGCTAATAGAGTTTTGCCAAGAGTATGCACTGGTCATAGCAAACACCCTCAACACAAGAGAAGACTCTACACATGGACATCACCAGATGGTCAACACCGAAATCAGATTGACTATATTCTTTGCAGCCAAAGATGGAGAAGCTCTATAGAGTTAGCAAAAACAAGACCAGGAGCTGACTGTGGCTCAGATCATGAGCTCCTTATTGCCAAATTCAGCCTTAAATCGAAGAAAGTAGGGAAAACCACTAGACCATTCAGATATGACCTAAATCAAATCCCTTATGATTAAGGGAAGTGAGAAGTGAGAAATAGATTTAAGGGACTAGATCTGATAGAGTCCCTGATGAATTCTGGATGGAGGTTCATGACATTGTACAGGAGACAGGGACCAAGACCATCCCCATGGGAAAGAAATGCAAAAAAGCAAAATGGCTGTCTGAGGAGGCCTTACAAATAGCTGTGAAAAGAAGAGAAGCGAAAAGCAAAGGAGAAAAGGAAAGATATAAGCATCTGAATGCAAAATTCCAAAGAATAGCAAGGAGAGATAAGAAAGTCTTCCTCAGTGGTCAATGCAAAGAAATAGAGGAAAACAACAGAATAGGAAAAACAAGAGATCTCTTCAAGAAAATTAGAGATGCCAAGGGAACATTTCATGCAAAGATGGGCTCGATAAAGGACAGAAATTGTATGGACCTAACAGAAGCAGAAGATATTAAGAAGAGGTAGCAAGAATACACAGAAAACTGTATAAAAAAGATCTTCATGACCAACATAATCATGATAATGTGATCACTGACCTAGAGCCAGACATCTTGGAATGTGAAGTCAAGTGGGCCTTAGAAAGCATCACTACGAACAAAGCTAGTGGAGGTGATGGAATTCCAATTGAGCTATTTCAAATCCTGAAAGATGATGCTGTGAAAGTGCTGCACTCAATATGCCAGCAAATTTGGAAACCTCAGCAGTGGCCACAGGACTGGAAAAGGTCAGTCTTCATTCCAATCCCAAAGAAAGGCAATGCCAAAGAATGCTCAAACTACCGCACAATTGCACTCATCTCACACGCTAGTAAAGTCATGCTCAAAATTCTCCAAGCCAGGCTTCAGCAGTATGTAAACCATGAACTCCCAGATGTTCAAGTAGGTTTTAGAAAAGGCAGGGGCACCAGAGATCAAATTGCCAACATCCGCTGGATTATGGAGAAATCAAGAGAGTTCCAGAAAACCATCCATTTCTGCTTCATTGACTATGCCAAAGCCTTTGACTGTGTGGATCACAATAAACTGTGGAAAATTCTGAAAGAGATGGGAATCCCAGACCACCTGACCTGCCTCTTGAGAAACCTGTATGCAGGTCAGGAAGCAATAGTCAGAACTGTACATGGAACAACAGACTGGTTCCAAATAGGAAAAGGAGTACGTCAAGGTTGTATATTGTCACCCTGCTTATTTAACTTATATGCAAAGTACATCATGAGGAATGCTGGGCTGGAAGAAGCACAAGCTGGAATCAAGATTTCCAGGAGAAATATCAATCACCTCAGATATGCAGATGACACCACCCTTATGGCAGAAAGTGAAGAGGAACTCAAAAGCCTCTTGATGAAAGTGAAAGAGGAGAGTGAAAAGGTTGGCTTGAAGCTCAACATTCAGAAAACAAAGATCATGGCATCTGGTCCCATCACTTCATGGGAAATAGATGGGGAAACAGTGGAAACAGTGTCAGACTTTATTTTTTGGGGCTCCAAAATCACTCCAGATGCTGATTGCAGCCATGAAATTAAAAGACGCTTACTCCTTGGAAGGAAAGTTATGACCAACCTAGATAGTATATTAAAAAGCAGAGACATTACTTTGCCAACAAAGGTCCGTCTAGTCAAGGCTATGGTTTTTCCAGTGGTCACGTATGGATGTGAGAGTTGGACTGTGAAGAAAGCTGATCACTGAAGAATTGATGATTTTGAACTGTGGTGTTGGAGAAGACTCTTGAGAGTCCCTTGGACTGCAAGGAGATCCAACCAGTCCATTCTAAAGGAGATCAGTCCTGGGTGTTCGTTGGAAGGACTGATGCTAAAGCTGAAACTGCAATACTTTGGCCACCTCATGGGAAGAGTTGACTCATTGGAAAAGACTCTGATGCTGGGGATTGGGGGCGGGAGGAGAAGGGGACGACAGAGAATGAGATGGCTGGATGGCATCACCGACTCGATGGACGTGAGTTTGAGTGAACTCTGGGAGTTGGTGATGGACAGGGAGGCCTGGCGTACTGTGATTCATGGGGTCGCAAAGAGTCGGACACGACTGAGCGACTGAACTGAACTGATGTCTTCTTCAGATCATAAAGAGACAGAGAAATCCTCGATGAAAGTGATGAGGGAAATGTAAAACTCATTTCCTGGTGTGGCAAACTGGTTGTAGAGGGTGATTCATTAAACTGGCAGAAGGCACAAACATGAGGTATTTAATAATTCTCTCATTGGACAAGTGGAAAACTTTCTGTATGCTAAGCAGTATGTTGGCCAATTGGCAAACAGAAGTCAAAGGAAACAACAAAAACCTACCAGAAAACTGTTTCAACATTACAGGAAACAACCAAACAAATATAATTACAGAAAGTAGGAACTTATGAAAGTTTCTCTGATTAGAATATTTCTCAGAGAAATAAACTTGAAAATCAGGGCCTAGGCAAAAAACTTGGAAAACGATCAGAGAGCAAAATCAGAGACAACCACTGATAATATGTGGTAAATGTGCTTCTAGTTTTTATTTCATAAAGTGGTTTTAAAAAATCACACTAAGAGGACTTGCCCTGTGGTTCAGTGGATAAGAATTCGCCTGCCAACACAGGGACCATGCGTTGGATCCTTGGTCCAAGAAGATTCCACATGCCTGTGGAACAACAGTCTGTGCACTGCGATTAGTGAACCTTCAGTGCGGCAACTACTGAAGCCCATGCACCTAAAGCCTGTGCTCCCCTCAAGAGGAGAAGCCACTGCAATGACAAGCTGTTCACCACAAAGAAGACCCAGCACAGGCAAAAATAATATTTTTTAAAATAAAATATGTATTTTTTAATTCTCTTAAAAAATCACACCAGGGAGACTTCAGGGCAGTCCAGTGACTAGGATTCTGTGCTTTCCCAGCCCAGGGCCGGAGTTCAAGCCCTGGTGAGGGAACTAAGATCCCACAGGACACAACCAAAACATCATAAAATATAAAAATCACACTAGGCTGTTGTGTAGTCTTTTTTCTGTGAAATTAGGGCAAGGATCAAAGGAACCAAATTTTCCTTTTGCCTCCAGTAATATTATGTACTCACTTCATGGTTTTGGTAGGTGTACTTAGTGAATGTTTTTCCCAGGATGAAGTTGTATTTTGTGGGTGGTTTTGATTTGAGGACCAAGCAGATCTTTCCTTATTGAGGACTTTGTTCTAACACTGATTGAGAAACATCTGTGTGTCAAGTATTTTCACAAGAAGGTTGATTTCATGCTAACGGCATCTATTCATCTGTCTGATCTTTATCATTTTTTTTAACCTTGTAGGTGTATTCTTAACATTGTATTTTACTGTTAATTGCTATTTCTTTTGCACAATTCCCAATGAAACAACTTAGATACTTGGTGCACTCTGTTCAGTCACGCAAAAGTTTAATGTTACTCTCTAGAAAGACACTTTCCAACGTTTAGTTGAGAAATACTGTATCTTATCTTCGGAACATTTTTGTTTTCTTTCTAGTTCCTAGTCTAGAAATGGATATTTTTGATACCTGAACGTAATTCCTATTAAAAACATCATGGAATCAAAGTATTCCATTCGAAGAATCGCATTGCATAAGTCCTTTCGGGAGGCCATCTTGTGGTTGAAATAAAGGAGCAGCGGGACGGAAACTGGACTTCGCTGCCGCTTTTCCCTAATGGTCCGGGGTAAGGAAGGAAACATCGGGACTAACCGAGTGAGGCAGAGCTAAGCAGGTGTCCCCCGGAAGGGGGCGCGATGTTTTCGAGGTTAACAAAGACCCGCCGCTGCGGGGTCAGCTAAAGTCTCCGCTCTCTCTCCATCCAGACCAGTCACTTCACCAACGTCCGGTCTCCCTGGAGGCGGAGCCCTTGGAGGCGCTCGGTGAGACCCAAGCTGGGAGAACTGTGGAAGTTCGGGCCAGACTCTGGTGGTCCTGAAATACAGCTCAGGGTGCACCGAGCAACCCGCAAGTTGGTTCATTTGACCCTGGGGCCCCTCCGTAGTCTGAAAAGCAGTGCCGCGAACTCAACCTTTACGGCAGCCAGCACACATCCCCCTGAAATAGGATCACGCTGCTAAAGTAAAAATTTTGAGCGCGCTCTGTACAGAATACTTAAAGTCTTGGCTTTCTGTTCACTGTGAAGATAAAAGTGGGTCAGGATTGGCGCTGGATACTTTAAACGGTAAAGTACAAGAACGTCCAGATATTTGCATTCTGTTCTTTACAAAGTCGAGGTGGTTTTGCCCATAACAAAAATGGCGTCGCAACATGTTAACCTGGTGCAGTCATGTGCTCAAAGACTTGGATGGGAGACAGTATGGCTTCAGGTGACTAACGGATGTTATTATTATTCACTTCCGGGTGAGACTAATCGGGCGCCATCTTGTCTTGTTCGTGAAGAAGTAGAAGCATCGAAAGGGTTGGAGAGGTATTACAGGAACGGTGGCGACAGCGGTGTTCCGGAAACAGAGTGGGTAAGTGGTGCTGAACGATTAGGCGTGGGGACTTGCCAGGCCATTACAACTTTCTTGGTTTCTGTGGCGAAGGTAGCATAACTTAAACACGTAGCCTGCGTACGCTGCTTGGCGCGACCGCTGGAACCTCTTCTCCCTTAAAGCGGTGGCGTCCGCCTGACTTGATGAATCACGGCGATGCTCCCGGTGAAAAGGAAATGTTCTTATTGAAAGAGCTTGCTCACGAGCCCTCCTTCTAACTACGAGAGTTCCCTCTCCGATGAGAAGGGAGTGATTGTTGGGCTCCTGACCGGCCGTTAAGCATTGCGCGTGCGCAGTGGGAACCCTCTTACGGGGAGGGGGTGCAGGGGAGCGGAGGAGGCGGGGGCCGGGTCCTGGACCTTCTGTGTCTGGTGGCTGAGACTACGCAGGCGCAGCCAAGGGCAGCTGTGTTTTTTTAAGTACAGTTGCTTAGTTTCTATTATCCTTGTATTTTTAAAGTCATAGAGACTATGTCTTAAACTTCGGGAAAGAAAAGTAGCATCCGACATTTCAATTTCATTATCCTGTAGAGGATACTATTATCGTCTGAACCTCGCGGGTCCTCGACAGATTCTGATTGTTGGTTAATTCATAGAACAGCAAAATAAACTTGGAGTTTCTAGTTGGAGTGCAGCAAGGCAAAGGCAACAAAAGCTGTTTTGTAAGGTGATGTGGGCTGTGGGTAAGGTAAATCTGTTCTTTTAAGGTGTTCTTGAGACTGTGTTTAAAAATGTTTTGTTAATAGGCTTTATATTTTTTTGAACAGTTTTTGATTTACAGAAATATTGAGCAGGTAGTACAGAGTTACCGTATAAACTACTCCCTCTCCCCCACCTCGCACGCACAGTTTCTTCTATTAACTTTAGTTTGGCCCGTTTGTTACATTGAATGGACCAATATTGATACATTATTACATGAAGTCCCTAGTTTATTCAGATTGCCTAAGTTTAAACCTAATATCCTTTTTCCAGCCCGAGATCCTATTTAGAATATCATATAAATTTAATGGTTATATGTCCTTAGTCTTCTTTGGTTGTGACAATTTTTTAGGCCTGCTTTGTTTTCTATGGCTTTTACAGGCTGAAAATTCGTACAGTGATGTCCTAACTTAAGTGCCTCAAAATATGACTATATTTGGAGATAGGATCTCCAAGAAGTAAAATGAGGTCATTAGCATGGGCCCTACATGATATAATGAAACTTCAATGTTATAATGATAGCTTCCCTCTGTGTACTGCTCTTTTGGAAAAAAAGAGAAAAACTTAGCAACCTCCAGAACAATGAGGAAATAAATTTCTGTTGTTTCAGTTATCCAGTCTTTGGTACTTTGTTATGGCAGCCCTAGCAAAGTAACACAGTGACCTTGACAACTTCTAGGGGTACTGGCCAGATATTTTGTAGGGTGACCTGCTATTGGAATTTGTTGTTTTTCTCATGATAAGACCGATATTTGGGTTTTTGAGGAGGAAGATCACAGACGTTCATTGCCTTTTTCATCACATTGCATCTAGGCTGCATGCTATGAACATGACTTACCATGTTGATATTGACCTTGATCACCTGCTTGAGGTAGTGTTTGTCAGATTGCTCCGGAGTAGACTCTCCCCTGTGCACTTTCCCCTTTCCATACTGTACTCTTTGGGAGTCCCTTTGCACAGTCCATACTTAAGGAGTAGAGAGTTAAGTTCTCCCTCCTTTATGATGGAGTATCTACATAATTTATTTGGAATACTGCTGCTGCTAAGTCACTTCAGTTGTGTCCGACTCTGTGTGACCCCATAGACAGAAGCCCACCAGGCTCCCCCGTCCCTGGGATTCTCCAGGCAAGAACACTGGAGTGGGTTGCCATTTCCTTCTCCAATGTGTGAAAGTGAAAAGTGAAAGTGAAGTTGCTCAGTTGTATCCGACCCTTAGCAACCCCACGGACTGCAGCCCACCAGGCTCCTCCATCCATGGGATTTTCTAGGCAAGAGTACTGGAGTGGCTTGCCATTGCCTTTTCCGTCCTCTGCATAAAAGATTTATCTCTTCCCTCCAATTTATTTTAATCGTTTGCTTATGTCAGGATTCATAAATATTTATGTGGTAATCCAGTACTACTTTATTGCCCAGATTATCCCACCTTTGGACGTGGGCAGCTCTTTGAGTTGTCTACTCTGCACCTCTGACATCCTCCCATCTTCCCCATCCCTCTTTCTGAGCATCATCTTACTTGCTGGCACTGCAAGATGTTCCAGGCTCATTTTGTATATTTCTTGCCCCAGTTCTAAGAATCAGCTATTGCTTTACCAATCCCTGATTACTTTCCTTAATTGGAAAATAGTATTAGAACAAAGGTAAGTGTTTTTGTTGCTACTGGGGGTTGTTTCCTTTAGGTTTTCTACAATTTTTTTCTTTCAAATTTATTTTTCAATTGTCACTTGTTTTTGTTGTCTGTAATCAAAGGATTCAACTCTCCAATATTTTTTTATTACCTCTCTTGATTTGCAAGGTACCAAAGTATTTCAGTATATACTAAAATGCATTTCACATCAAGTAGCAAAAAAGTTACAACATTTCAAATGATTACAAGGTTAACTTTGTTAGTGCCATTTCTAAGTAATCTGACTTGATCCAAATATATTCTTTTTGACTTTGAGGTCAGTTACCATGAGTGTAAGACTGAAATGGCAGGGGATAAGAAGGTTGTTGCATTTTATGGTTTGTGTTTGATGTGAGAAACTTCATTATATGCACCAAAGAATGGGTATATTTCTGTATTTCTTTGATTTTCCAATTGGTGCATTAAGAGCTTTAAAACAAACACTACATTTTCATTCTCATTCATCTGTCATACAGTCTATAAGATGACTTTTGCAAATATTAATGATTGTCATTTAAACGAGTAATTTTAAGAACCTCATAGCAATGATTGTTCTAATATAGAGTCATCTAAGAAATAAATAAGATCATTTATGGTCATTTCTGGTTGTGTTAGTTTCATAGAGATACTGTACTAAATTGCCACAGACTGACTTTAAAGCAACAGAAATTTGTTCTTTCACAGTTCTCCAGACTACAAGTGTTTGACTGAAATTAAAGGTTTTGACAGGGTCATGCATGTGTGCTCAAGAGTCCTTCCCACCATTCTCCTCCTTTTCTTTCTTCTCTTTCTCTCTGCTCTAGGGGAGGATGCTTTCTTGCCTCTTCCAAGCTTCTGTTGGTTCCCAGCAGTCTTTGGCTTTCCTTGGTTGTGGACGATTTACTCCAGTCTCTGCTGCTGTGGTCACATGGCATTTTCCCAATGTCTGTCTCTCTTTTTCTTAAAACGCCAGTCATACTGGTTTAAGACCCACTTTAATCCAGTATAACCTCATTTTAATATGTTTGCCAAGACCCTATTTCCAAATAAGTCCATGTTCACAGTTAATGGAAGTGGGGGTAGGACTTCAGCATATCTTCTCTAGTTCAGTTCGGTTGCTCAATCGAGTCCGACTCTGCGACCCCATGAATGACAGCACGCCAGGCCTCCCTGTCCATCACCAACTCCCGGAGTTCACTCAAACTCATGTCCATCGAGTCGGTGATGCCATCCAGCCATCTCATTCTTTGTCGTCCCCGTCTCCTCCTGCCCCCAATCCCTCCCAGCATCAGTCTTTTCCAGTGAGTCAACTCTTTGCATGAGGTGGCCCAAGTATTGGAGTTTCAGCTTCAGCATCAGTCCTTCCAGTGAACACCTGGGACTGAGCTCCTTTAGGATGGACTGGTTGGATCTTCTTGCAGTCCAAGGGACTCTGAAGAGACAGTCCAACTCTCACATCCATACATGACCACTGGAAAAACCATAGCCTTGACTAGATGGACCTTTGTTGGCAAAGTAATGTCTCTGCTTTTTAATATGCTATCTAGGTTGGTCATAGCTTTCCTTCAAAGGAGTAACATATTTTCTAGCAGAACACAATTCAGTCCATAACACTGGTCATATTCATAAACTAGATTTTTGTAGCTGTGTGTGATAATGTGCACGATCTGATGCAAACCATGGTTGTTGATCTTTCTGGTCTTCCCAAACCCCAGTTGTTTCGAAGGAAATAGCAGTTAATTTAACCCTGTGAAGGGAAAGTCTGCAGCCCAGCTCATCAATGATCACATTTCTCTAAACTTGAGAAATTGAGCTTATGTATCTTTAAAATTAAAGCCAAGCGAAGAATGAATAGATTGAAATTGATTTTTGATGTTACAAAGTCAGAGACACAGTACTAGAATGTCATCTTCATCTATGAATGTTAATATATTTACTTGATAATAAATTTCAGTGACTGAGTAAAATATTTTACCACTAAATATGGGCAAAGCACTTTGGAGAATTCAAAATAATTAAAAGATATTTCCTATGCCCTCAAGAAGATTCTTGAGTCAAGATAAAACATAAAAATTTTGATGATCAGCTTCTTTGTTCTTTGTATCTTTAAAAATCTATAGTAGATTTGTTTTTTAAAATGCACTCTCATAATTAAATAATTCAAAAAATACAGAAAGAAAATAAAAAAATTAAAATGAACTGATCTCTGTTTTCCGTCCCCAGAGCTTTCGAGTTTTGAGAACTTTTTGGTAATTTAGGAATATTCTATACAAAATTACATTCTTAAAAAAAAAACAAACTTTGAGTGGCATCATTATTGACCTGTATCATAATTTTTTCCCTATACAATTCATAATACAATTTATACATCAGTGTATATCAGCATATAAAAATCTACCTTATTCATTTTAATGGCTAAATAGCAGTCCACTGTATGGTTCCCTCTTAACTCACCTATTGCCTTTTGAGTGTCACTAAAAGCAGATGTTCACTGTTAGAGCCATGCTACAGGTTTTTGAGTTAGATGGTGAGTATGCTCATCCATGGTTCTAAGTCCCTGAAGTGGGATTACTGGCTCAGAGGGATGAGCATTTAAAATTGTGATAAAATACTCTACTGTTAACTTGCCTTCCTAAAAGACTGAAACTTTGGTGTTCTACCAACATGCTTGTTTCACATTCATTTTCTGTAGCCAAGTAAAGTTTCTCAACTGCAGGTTTAACTGAAGCGTTTTATTGTTGTTTTTGTTCAGTCACTCAGTCATGTCTGACTCTTTGTGACCGCATGGACTGCAACACGCTAGGCTTCCCTGTCCTTCACCATCTCCTGGAGCTTGCTCAAACTCATGTCCATTGAGTTGGTGATGCTTTCCAATCATCTCGTCTTCTGTCATCCCCTTCTTCTGCCATCAATCTTTCCCAGCATCAAGGTCTTTTCTAATGAGTCAGCTCTTCGCATTAGGTGGCCAAAGTAATGGAGCTTCACCATCAGTCATTCCAATGAATATTCAGGATTGATTTCCTTTAGGATTGATTGGTCTGATCTCCTTGCAGTCCAAGGGACCGGGACCCTCAAGAGTCTTCTCCAACACCACAGTTGAAAAGCATCAATTCTTCAGAGTTCAGCTTTCTTTATAGTCCAACTCTTACATCCATACATGACTACTGAAAAAACCATAGCTTTGACTATACGGACCTTTGCTGGCAAAGTAATGTCGCTGCTTTTTAATATGCTGTCTAGGTTTGTCATCGCTTTCCTTCCAAGGAGCAAGTGTCTTTCAATTTCATGGCTACAGTCACCATCTCCCGTGATTTTGGAACAAAAGAAAATAAAGTCTCTCACTGTTTCCATTTTTTCCCTATGTGTTTTCCATGAAGTGATGGGACCGGAGGCCATGATCTTTGTTTTTTGAATGTTGAGTTTTAAGCCAGCTTTTTTCACTTTCATCAAGAGGCTCTTTAGTTCCTCTTCACTTTCTGCCATAAGGGTGGTGTCATCTGAATGCTGCTACTGCTAAGTCACTTCAGTCGTGTCCGACTCTGTGTGACCCCATAGACGGCAGCCCACCAGGCTCCCCCGTCCCTGGGATTCTCCAGGCAAGAACACGGGAGTGGGTTGCCATTTCCTTCTCCAATGTGTGAAAGTGAAAGTGAAGTTGCTCAGTCGTGTCCAACCCTTAGCGACCCCACGGACTGCAGCCTACCAGGCTCCTCCATCCATGGGATTTTCTAGGCAATACTACTGGAGTGACTTGCCATTGCCTTCAGTCATCTGAATATCTGAGGTTATTGGCATTTCTCCCCACAATCGTGATTCCATCTTGTGCTTCATCCAGCCTGGCATTTTGCATTATGTACTCTGCATATAAGTTAAATAAACAGGGTGACAAGATACAGCCTTGACATACTCCTTTACCATTTGGAACGAGTCTGTTGTTCCTTGTCCGGTTCTAACTGTTGTACCTTGACCTGCATACAGAATTCTCAGGAGGCAGGTAAGGTGGTCTGGTATTCCCATCTCTTTAAGAATTTTTCCAGTTTGTTGTGATCCATACAATCAAAGGCTTTAATGTAGTCAGTGAAGCAGAAGTAGATGTTTTTATTCTGCTTTTGTCACAATTTCACAGGTTCCATATTTTTCTTAGCCTAAGTGTATCAAACACTGTATTTTAAAAATAGCTTTTATAAAAACTTTGGAGGGAACAAAGCTTTGGAAAGTATAGTAAAAATAGAAATGGTTTTAATAAACAGAGAAAGGGTACAAGTAATAAATCACTTTTGAAAATATGCACATAAAATCTCTGTATAGGAAAACTTGAAAATCTTTGCTTTGTTTTGTTTTAATAAAAGCTTCAGCTTATGATACTGTGAGAAATGGGAGCAAAAAGTGTTTTTTTCCCCTGAAGATAAAATGAAATCTGGATAACCCTTAGATTGCTTTAAGGTAAGAAAATGGAATTGAGTAGAAATGGATTGGCTTGATCACCCCTCCCTGTCCCCAGTTGTAAACTTTAGTGCTATCAGAAACATTGTGAGAACGTCTTGGTGGTGATATTAACTACCACTTAGTGAAGCTTTTTGTGCCCAGTTGTTACATGTTTCCCACTTAATCTTCACAGTAATCCTATGATGTAGACATTTATCGTGTCTACCATTTTAGAGTTGAGAAAACCAAGGATTAGAGGATAATTTTCCCATATTCACACAGATAGTGAGTGGTATAGATAGGCATCATTGGCTTGTGTTCTGAAGTCTAGGTGACAAGTGATAATCAGAAAATTTAAAAGCGGAATTGAAAAAATTGACTGTGACAACCATTAAACATGAGTAAGTAAAAGAAACTGTTTTTATAGTGGTTTCCAGAAAAGTAAATGTGTGTATTGGGAAATGATGATAGTCAACATACATCATTGATATGTTAAAGTGATTTTATTATGTGCACATCTATTTGCAACCCCAGCAGACACTATATAGAGCTTATTATAGTCCCTGCATTGTATGAGTTTACAACCTACCACAGAAAAATCTATGCAGTAACTCTTGTGCTGTTAGAGCTTTGTAAAACATAGCAAGTTGTGCTTAAACACCAGCCTTTTGGTTCTCATGTATGTAAGTCAACAATTTTCTTATCATTAACAGTGTAAACAATAAAAGTAAACAGAGGGAAAGAAGAACCTACAGACTTATTCATTTGTTGTTTAGTGACTGCAGGGTCATAGGCTTTAGGACACCTAGAAGGTGTCCAGTACCTTTGGAAGGTCTATCAGCTTTAAAAAGGTATTTATTTATTTAAAAAGGTATATATTGGAAGAAGATTAAACTATTTGAAGGACAAATTGTTCTCACCTTGCTGATGTAATTTTTAAACTTAGAATTCCATGGAAGAATCTGAATTTATTACCTTAGTTGTATCATTAAGTTCATATCAGATAGATGAGATCTTTTAAAATGTTCCTTTTTTTTTTTCTTGGCATATATGACAATTCCAGCTTTCATTCCAATCCCAAAGAATGGCAATGCCAAAATGTTCAAACTGCCATATAGTTGCACTCATTTCACATGCTAGCAAAGTACTGCTCGTAATCCTTCAAGCTAGGCTTCAGCAATATGTGAACAGAACTTCCAGATGTACAAGCTGGATTTAGAAAAGGCAAAGGAAACAGAGGACAAATTGCCAACATCCATTGGATTGTAGAAAAAGCAAGAGAATTCCAGAAAAATATCTGCTTCTGCTTCATTGACTACGCTAAAGCCTTCGACTTTGTGGATCACAACAAACTGGAAAATTCTTCAAGAGATAGGAATACCAGACCACCTGACCTGAGAAACCTGGAGGCAGGTCCAGAAGCAACAGTTAGAACCGGACAAGGAACAAATTGGGAAAGGAGTATGTCAAGGCTGTATCTTGTCATCCTGCTTATTTAACTTGTTTGCAAAATGCATCATGCGAAATGCTGGGCTGGGTGAAGCACTAGCTGGAATCAAGATTGCCAGGAGAAGTATCAACAACCTTAGATATGCAGATGAAACCACCCTTACGGCAGAAAGTGAAGAGGAACTAAAGAGCCTCTTGTTGAAAGTGAAATAGTAGAGTGAAAAAGTTGGCTTAAAACTCAGCATTCAAAAAACGAAGATCATGGCCTCCGGTCCCATCACTTCATGGAAAATAGATGGGAAAAAAATGGAAACAGTGGCAGAGTTTGTTTTCTTGGGCTCCAGAATCACTGCAGACAGTGACTGTAGCCAATCAATTGAAAGACGCTTGCTCCTTGGAAGGAAAGCTGTGGCAAACCTAGACAGTGTGTTAAAAAGCACTTTGCGGACAAAGGACCGAATGGTCAAAGCTATGGTTTTTCTAGTAGTCATGTATGGATGTGAGAATTGGACCATAAAGAAGACTGAGTGCCAAAGAATTGATGCTTTTGAGTTGTGGCACTGGAGAAGACTCTTAAGAGTTCCTTGGACAGCAAGGTGATCAAACCAGTCAATCCTAAAGGGAATCAACCCTGAATAGTCATTGGAAGGACTGATGTTGAGGCTGAAGCTCCAATCCTTTGGCCACCTGATGGAAAGAGCTGACTCGTTGGAAAAGACTGATGCTGGGAAAGATTGAGGGCAGGAGGAGAAGGGCGTGACAGAGAATGAGATAATTGGATGGCATCACTGACTCAATGAATGTGAGTTTGAGCAAACTGTGGAAAATAGTGAAGGACAGGGAAGCCTGACCTGCTGCAGCCCGTGGGGTGGAAGAGAGTCAGACACGACTTAGTGACTGAACAGCAACGAATGATAGTTCCTAAATTGCTTGACATGTTTTATATTGTTAGTGAATTGTTCAAGTATATAAAAAGGAAAGTTTTGAAAGAAAAATGTTTTAAAAGCTTTGCTTTCTCATTTTTGCTGCACTGGTTTCCTTTAAATTTACAATGGTAAATCTTTTCTCATAAAATTAATGGAAGAAAAAATTTCAGATTAATTTGGAGATGATCACACTTTTGTGTTGAATCTCTAGATTTATTTTTATTCTAATAGCTCTTTATTATTTAAGTGCAAACATTCACTTTTTTTTTTTTTCCAGGGCATAAGTAATCTTGCTGCTATGCTTCCAAGCTGTAGTTCTGAGTCATCCTAAATTTTAAACAGAAGGTGAACCTCTGAGGTTAGTCAAAATAGTAGTTGATGTTTCTTCTGGCTGTTCCTCTATTTGTTTCCTTTTAGCTAGTTATTTAAAGTTTTCAAGAGTGCTAATGAGTCATTAACTTTTAAAGAACTTTAAAGGTATAATTGGAAAAGAGGAAATTGGAAGAAAGATCAGAAAAAGAAGCTTGGAATTGATACCCAGTCCTGTTATTGGCCTCAAGTGCGGAACTGTTTAGTGCCTGTTTTGCCTTATTCTAATAATACCATTATAATAGAACATACAATACAATTAGAAGACAAGTAAGTACACTTGACTCATAAGTAAACAAGGTATAACAAAGGAATGCATCTTCCCTAATTCACAGTGTTCAACTGAGTGGTCAGGATCTGCCCCTGATAGAAGTGTTTAACATTCTGAGAATGCAGCAAAGACTAGTTGCAAGTTCTAAAAGCCAGGATTGTAATAGCTCATTGTTGTATTTAAGTTGGTGTCTATTACTTCCATAATATCTGGCTCTCATACTTTTTGTGATCCTGCAATACTAAGAAATAGTTTTGTTCTTAGAATAGAGGAAAAGGTCTAAAAGGATGCATTTAGTAAACATTTATTAAATGCCTGCTTATGCTAAGGCCCTGGGGTACAAAAATGAAACATACTCTGCCTACTATGCGTGTCATTGATTCTTGAATCGGGTTGTATATCTGAGTTGAAGAAAGTGTAAAAATGACTTGTAGGCATTTAAAACTTTTGACTATAAAAGTTTTCAAGCTAGTTTACAGTTGACTAAACTGTCCTCGTACCCATCACCTAGATTTAATAGTTATTAACATATGTCTTTTCCCCCTTAATTATATATATTTTTCCATCTTAATTATATATTAAGAAACCTGGTCTTGGGGAGTTCCAGGTGACCTAGTGGTTAGGATTCTAGGCTTCATCGGTTCAGTCCCTGCTCGGGGAACTGAGATCCTGCAAGCTGCATGATGCGGCCAAAAAAAAAAAAAAAGAAACCTTGTCTTGTGGGCTGTCTCACCTTGTAGATTTGTCTGATTGTTTCTTTTGATACTGCTTGGCCAATACCTTTGTCCCCTTGTAATTCCTTCACACTGGAAAGTGAAAGTCGCTCAGTCCTGTCCAGCTCTTTGCAACCCCATGGACTATACAGTCCATGGAATCTCTAGGCCAGAATACTAGAGTGGGTAGCCTTTTCCTTCTTCAGGGGATCTTTCCAACCCAGGAATCGAACCCAGGTCTTCCCCACTCCAGGGTTGGGAAGATCTCCTGGAGGAGGGAAAGGCTACCCACTCCAATATTTTGGGCTTCCCTTGTGGCTCATCTGGTAAAGAATCCACCTGCAATGTGGGAGAATGGAAAAGCTACCCACTCCAGTATTCTGGCCTGGAGAATACCATGGACTGCATAGGCCGTGGAGTCACAAAGAGTCAGACACAACTGAGTGACTTTCACTTTCACACTGCAAGTGAGAGCCAAAAGCTCAGTTGGACTCAGGTAAACATTTTTGGTGAAGATAGTAATTCTGGGGACATAACATTGTGTCTCATGAGACATTTTAATAATCTGTAGGGGTGATATTTTGGTAACCTTTGAATTTTTGATTTCACATCTTTTCTTCTAAGACTACGTGAATCAGCTGTTTTTATTAGGTTTGACAGTATGACAGTTTTCTAAATCTATTCTACCTTCTGCGCTCATTAACTGAAATTTATAAGGAAGAGTTTTCTTTCATTAACTAGAGCTATTTGATTACCCTCTTCAGTAAGTCTTGGATTATGGGAGGCTAAATAGATAAACCTTTTTTCTTATAATCTTCAAAATAATTACATTCCACAGGTTTATATGAGATTTTAAATTAAATTAGAATTAGAAAAAATTAGGAAAATGTTCCCCCTTTGAGCTAAATTGATTAGATCTATGCTTTCCTCCAAACTCTTGACACCAGCATTAACATGAAATTTTCTGTTCTTGCTTGCCAATCAAAAAATTCCAGTTGCTTCTGGCAAACTTTTGAGCAGAATTTTAGAGCTCTAATGACATAAATGTAAAATGATATAATAATTTCTGATGTGTGAGCTTTTTTAACATTAAATAACACTCATTCTCTCTTTTTTAAACTTTTGTTGAAGACAGAAAAACATATATTTTAAAAGTCAGGATGTGGGATCAAGGAGGACAACCTTGGCAGCAGTGGCCTTTGAACCAACAACAATGGATGCAGTCATTCCAGCACCAGCAGGATCCAAGTAAGGAAACAAATTGAATTTTGAGGAGTGGAGTAGGGAGGTATGTAGAAATGAGTGGGAAGATAGGCACAAGGATTAAAGGAGGTAGAATTGAAATTAAGATATTGGATCATTTTATGGTTGGATTTTAATTTTTTCTCTTTAATCATCTTACCTAGCATACCTATCAAGGAATGGATTTCCCTTTGTAATATTTCCTCAAAGGGTAGAAAGTTTTGTATAGATTTTATATTTCTAAAACTGATTTAGTTCTTGTTTTCTGAAGAAAGTCTTTGTTAAATGTGTTGCTTAAGTTAATCATATTTCTGCTGTTAATTCTGAGTCTTAAGATTCTATGTAGATCATAATCAACTGATGGTATACTATATAATTTTAAAACGGAGTATCTCAAGCTTATGTAGATGCAGAAAAGGGTATAGGGATCCCCCATTTATTACTGAGTTCTAACAGTGGTTATTCACGGCCAGTTTTGCTTAGTTGGTATGACCCCCTTCTACTGCCCTGTGTTTACTGAGTTAATGCTTTCCTATTTCTTTTTTTTTTAATAGCTACATAGCATTCTATTATAAGACTGTACTGTAATAAATCCACTTTTAGGTGATTGATTGTCTGTGACTTGACTTTTTGAAGACATTCTCCTTATTTTGTATACATTCCATTATTGTCTAATTAGTTTCTTAAGAAAAAAAGTAAGAAATAGGTTTGATAGATCACAGTTGTACATTTAAAGTTTTAGATATACATTACCAAGTTTAACTTCACCTTTGTCAAAATGTATGAGAATATATTTATTTAATCTTAGCTAAACTGAGATATAAAAAACTATGGCTTAGTCTACATTGTTTATTAATACTGTTAGATCTTAAAATGTTAGCTATAGTTTTTTTTATGATTTTTAAACCTTTTATTATGAAATAATTATAAATTTATAGGAAGTTGCAAAAGGGATTACAGGGAATCTCATGTAATCTTTATCTTGTTTCCTTGAGTGGTTACATTTTACATGTTTATGTTATAACACGAAAATCAGGAAATGGACATGGGTAGTTCCAGTCACTTTAATCACATGAGTAAAAGCTACAGATTTTTGATGAAGATAAAGGAAGCAATGAATTTTGAATAAAAATGAATAAGAAAGTTGTTGAGATATATTTTGCCTAGAGAAAGGAATCAAAGATGCTAAACAAAGCTGACTGAGAAGGAACAGAAATAGCTAGCTATACTCACCGGAGGTGTGTAGGATCCAGTGTAGACCTGAATGGGACCTGTCTGAGAAAGAGTGAGTTTAATCATTTGTTCTTATAGTGATTTTTAAAAAAGAGTAAGAGTTTTTATAAATTGAATAAACTAAGGTACAGGGAATAAATTTTCTTATGAGTAATACTAGAAATTGGTTGTTTTGTAAAGTCCTTTTCTGAATGTCTGAAGTCATTTATTTTGTAACCTGCATGTGCATTATTTTTAAGCATTTTTTTCCACTATAACATTCTGTACTATTTAAAATCTCCATAAGGATTAACTGAAATGCTTGTTTTACATAGAGGCACGTTCTTTTAGCTTCTACATTCTGAACGTTAAATTCTGCTATGTTAAATTTGGTTAGGCCAGATTGACTGGGCTGCATTGGCTCAAGCTTGGATTGCCCAAAGAGAAGCTTCAGGACAGCAAAGCATGGTAGAACAACCACCAGGAATGATGCCAAACGGACAGGATATGTCTGCAATAGAGTCTGGTCCAAATAATCATGGGAATTTTCAAGGGGATTCAAACTTTAACAGAATGTGGCAACCAGGTTTGTTGTTTATGTTTTCCAAATTTTAGGACTCAATTTTAAAATAAAATGAGGATTAAAATTAAATTGTTTAATTTGTTTAGTTTTATGACTTCTTGAAATAAATGCTGCTTGAAGACTAGGCAGTTGCAGTTAGATTTGACCTTGAAATTTTATGGTTAAAATTATTCTATACTCATTCTCCTAGCATTGTGGCACTCAGTTTGATTCTTTTCTTGGTTCTTCATTCCTAGGCTGACAGGGGCTGGGAACACTGGAAACCTCACTTGGCATCTAGGGAAGAGAGCATTCTATGTCTCTCTGTTGCAACCTCTGGCCTTTCAGCAGCAGCACTGGCAGAGCAAAACATGTCTAGTCTCTAATTAAAGAAAAATTGTGTCATTTTGTGACAGATTAGTCTGTCAAATATACTCTGCCCCTACCATCCGCTCATTTTTCTCTTCCCATTTTTTCAGATAGTAAAGATCTTCCATAAGTTTTTATCTGTACATTTTTGTTTGTTTGCTTTTTTTTACTTTATAGTGTGACTTAGGTTCCTTGATCCTAGTTCAGTTTTCTGACTTGTGTTATTTTTAACAGTCACTTCAAATTATTTATAAATGAATCTTACATTTGAGTATGCCAACAGTGAAGTCATAGCTCCGTCTTATTTGTACTTACTGTTTCTCAGTGTGAGAATGGAAAACTCAAGACGTAATCCTCTGATATCACTTTTAAAATAATAATGAATATTCTGATCTTTAATATTGAGAGTTCATTTCTAGTTTTCTTGAGTCTGTGCCAAATTTTCCCACATTTGAAAATGTTTTGGTTCCTAAGTTCATCGATGATTCATCTTGGCATTCTCATTCCCCAGTTTTACTGTGCTGGCTTTGTGTCCCAGGCAAGTGATTTAAACCTCTGTGTGCCTCAGTTTCCCCTCCTGAAATTGGAGAAAATAGTACCTGATTTCTCCCTACCTCACAGGGATGTTGTGAGGATAAATGTATTCATGGAAGAAAGAAATTATATAAAAATCTGAAAGTATTATTTTTATGGTATTGTTACTGAACACAAATAGAAAAATTGAACAGAAATTTGCTTTGGATTTTGTTATGTTCATTAAAAATAATTTTGGGTATTTGGTTTCCATTTGTTTAGGATATAAATTAGAGTAGTAGTTAGCACATTTGAATTATTTATTAGATTCATTGCTTATTTTTAAGTTATACAAAAGGAATTTGACCAAGAAGTCATAGATTTTTTAATCCGTTTCTTTACTGAAAAATCTAGCTTTCTTGAGATCTTAAAATTTTGTGTTGATTTTGTTATAACCCCCTGTTGAATGTTTTTATGCCTGAATCCTAAATAGAATGGGGAATGCATCAGCAGCCCCCACACCCCCCTCCAGATCAGCCATGGATGCCACCAACACCAGGCCCAATGGACATTGTTCCTCCTTCCGAAGACAGCAACAGTCAGGACAGTGGGGAATTTGCCCCTGACAACAGGCATATATTTAACCAGAACAATCACAACTTTGGTGGACCACCCGATAATTTTGCAGTGGGGCCAGTGAACCAGTTTGACTATCAGGTGAAAGATATTTTGTTGCTTTAATATTGTAGATGTGCACGTAATCCATTCTTTGGAAGTGTCTCATCAAGAGTATCTAAGATATGTGTTTCACTTTTCAGTCTTGCACAGATAAGCACGTATGTGTCAAAAAGTTACTAGTTTTTGAGTATTAAAATCATTAGGTTTTTATTTTCTGGTTTTTGATTTGCTTAGGAAAATGGTATAAAGGACTGTTAGGGAAAAAATTGGATAAAATGAGAAATGTATAAGTGCAGTGGCTATATGATGTTTTGTTTTCTAATTTATAATTTCAAGATGGTACCTTTAAATATTAAATAAAGTTTAGAAAATGCACAGTAGTTGAATACATTATTTATCAAAAATAGATTATGGTTAAGACATGAATAAAATGCCTGAAGAACATAGATCATCTTCCTAAATGCAATTCCTTCTGCTGTGTAGAGTAAGACTTTTTCTAGTGTTGTCATTTTTTTTTCCCATTCTAACATGACATGTTAATGGAATTGTACATACTTCCTTTGTAGCATCTGATTCATTCCTAGGGACATAGAACTCTATGGGGAATAGTGTCATGTGGGGCTTTATTTTCTCTAATCACTTTGCCAGAGTGTACCCTAAATTATAGTGCTAGGTGTTATTTTGAAATAATTGATTGCCATTCGTTATCTTTAAACTAAGCTATCATTTAAAATTTTGGAAAAAAACCTATATGTTGTTTCACTAATTGTATGGATAATGGGCATAAACGTGAATGATATTAACCTTGAGACAGTAATCCCCTTATTCATACATACTCAGATACCTTTTGTATAAGGATATTTGATATACAGATATGACAGCTTTTGTTTGTTTTGAAAAAATGTAGTCATGGGGAGCTTCTCCTCACATAGCATTTGCTCATAGATCCCCATGCTAATAAGATAAAAACCTCTGTTGGCATCTGGCTTAGAAAAGCCTCTGGAAATGGCAAAATTGAAACAACAAAAAGATTAATAGAATGATTCAGTAGCTTTTATCTTTGATTAAAATAGTTATTTCTTGCAAGATTATAGAAATAAGTTCATAAGTAGGAAGTTGGAATTGATTTCATTTTTTTTCCTGTAATTTTCTAGTTACAGAAAAATTGACATTTATTTGATTTCTTGGTAGTGGAAGGAGTAGTTGATAAATGGATTCAGAATGAAAAAACTCATATTAATATATATCCTTTTCCATACTTCTTGAATGTAGTATATTAAAAGATGAATTTTATATGGCTCTTTGATTTACATAGGCAGAAAATCTTTATCTTTCTTAAGAAAAGTAAGCCTAGGTTCTTAGGGCTACAGAAATATCGGTGGATATTAGAACCATGGAAATCTTGGATTTGCTGCACACATGGATTTCTACTGTCCCAGTTCATAACACACGTGTGTCCCAGAGAGTATGTTGTATTAATGTGAAGAAAAATAAACTGCAATACTCTTTCAGCATGGGGCTGCTTTTGGTCCACCGCAAGGTGGATTTCATCCTCCTTATTGGCAACCAGGACCTCCAGGACCTCCGGCACCTCCCCAGAATCGAAGAGAAAGACCATCGTCATTCAGGGATCGGCAGCGTTCACCTATTGCACTTCCTGTGAAGCAGGAGCCGCCACAAATTGGTAGCTATTTAAGTTTAGTGAACTACAATTGGCATGATTTATTGATGATGTAAAAAGGAATCTTTGTTTTCTTAAATTGTTATAGTGCTATCATATGTTAGGAATTGATACTTTAAAGTCCTATCATTTTATAGTCATAAATCCTAAAATTATAAAAAAGATACTATCTGAAATATTTAGTTTTCAGTAATTTTCTTTAAAATAAATCTTTACCTTATAAACTCCAACCTTTCGTTATAAAATTTAAATTTTTCATATCCATGACATATTGATATTTCTTTGATGTTGATAGTTAGATACATTTTGCCAGTATATGACCAGTTCCCCCTTTTAAAAAATATTCATTCTCTCTTTATGGACTCTTTGCACTTTCAGTTCATTGGATATACTGCTGTCAGATTGATTTCTTTGATTTATTTCATTCAGTTTTCATAGTATTTTGGCAAAAAAATTTAATTTTTAAATAACATAATAGAACTATTTTATCGCCATCAGTAAGTTACATATATATGTTCCTTTTTATCTGGAAATCCAAATCCAGCACTTAATGGACATTTAAGTCTTTCTTTTTTTAATCACAAAGTAGACATTTTATCAATAGAAAGATTCTAACTTTTTAAACTTAAGGAATAATACTCAAGTGAATTCTTAATGTGAAGGCTCATGGTTTTGTAATTCTTTGAATATTTTAGGAAACCGTATAGTGTAATAGTTGGCTCTGAATTAGCCCATATCACTACTTACTGTCTTTATAACCTGGAACACAGCACTTAATCTCTTTGAGCATCAGTTTCATCAGCTAAAAAAGATGAAGTGCTCTTTTAGGACTTTGTAGGATTAAGTAAGATGATGGACTCTCCCAGTGCCCTGGCACATTATAAGCATTAAAGCCATATTTACTTTTGCTATTAAAAGTGATGATTTTAAAGAAAAACATGATGTTAAGTGAATTGTTTTCATTACCACTGCCTTGCTAGAGAATTATAGTATTTTTCACAAGCACTTAAAGGGCACCAAAATATTTTTTTTTAACCTACAAAGATTGTAGAAATTTAAGAAGAAAGAACTCATGAAATTATGACTTTTACTTAACTGACTTACAAATATTTTGTCCCATGTGAAACAGATGCAGTAAAACGCAGGACTCTTCCAGCTTGGATTCGAGAAGGTCTTGAAAAAATGGAACGTGAAAAGCAGAAGAAGTTGGAGAAGGAAAGAATGGAGCAGCAACGTTCACAATTGTCCAAAAAAGAAAAGAAGTCCACAGATGATGCTGAAGGAGGAGACGGCCCTCGCTTGCCTCAGAGAAGTAAATTTGTAAGTAGGCTTTCTTGATCTGAAGCTCCGTGTGACATCTGTGTGAAAAAGTTAACTGACTTTCTGACTTAATTCATCTGGTGTGATAGTCTCTGGGTCCATCCATGTTACTGTAAATGGCATTATTTCATTCCTTTTTATAGCTGAGTGATATTCCTTTGAGTGTATCTCTGTTGTATGTACACACATGCCACATCTTTGTCCATTCATCTGTCGAGGGACCTTTCGGTTGCTTCCATGTCTTGGCTATTGTAGATGGTTTCCACAGTGGCTGCACCAGTTTACCATTTACAGACACCATATGTCATTTGTATGTGGAATCTAAAAAGATACAGATGAACTTACTTATAAAACAGAATAGACACACAGACATAGAAAACAAACTTATGTTTACCAAAGGGAAAAGATAGAGGGAGGGATAAATTGGGAATTTGGGATCAACAGATGTACACTACTATATATAAAATAAAAAACAAAGACCTATTGTATAGCACATAAACTGTGTTCCGTATCTTGTAATAACCTATAATGGAAAAGAATCTGAAAAAAAGTTTACTAAAGCACTTGCTGTATGCCTGAAACGTTGTAAATCAAATATATTTCAATTTTAAAAAGTTTATCAAAATAAATAGGTATTAATTTAGAAAAAGTACTAGAGTAATACCCTTGAGATTAACTTTCCGTTAAGTATGTTGGAGTTTATTTTTACATATGTGTTACTGAGGGTAGTAAGGAGAAAAGAGGGCAGCAAATATATAAAATGTTTCATTTCAGAGAGAAATTACTTAGTGAGATGCTAGATAATAGGTTTTACCTTGACAAACAAATCTCTGTTCCTCTATTGTACAGTGAACTCCCTAGTGATGGTCTGTAAAATAGCTATACTTAACACTCAAGGATATAATAACTTAGTTTTTGACAGGTACTGAAAGTAACATAAGGTTTTAACTCTTTAAATCTCTATCAGTTAGATGGCATGAGTGGCTTGAGAATTTTTTTGTTTTTAGCAGCAATATGCTTCTAGCTGGTATGGCAGCCACAGCACTGGCCAGTGTGCCATTCAGGAAATTCTTCTTCCTCCCAGGGTCATTTTTTTCCTTCAGAAGTAAGTTTCAAGGACAGCAAATTACCTGTTAGCTCAGCTGGTAAAGAATCTGCCTGCAATGCAGGAGACCTGGATTCGATCCCTGGGTTGGGAAGATCCCCTCGAGAAGGGAAAGACTACCCACTCCAGTGTTCTGGCCTAGAGAATTCCACGGACTGTTATAGTCCTTGGGGTTGCAAAGAGTCAGACATGACTGAGCGACTTGCACTTCCCTTCAAGCAGGTACTGGCTTTGCTTCAATTCCATGAATGCCATAAACTACTTTTTTTTTTTAACAAAACAACAATACCAAAGATGTGATTTTGTTCTGGGTGTTATGCAGATAAAAAACAACAGGTGCCACTTTTAAAATTTATCTTTAAAAAGAAAAAAAAATTTTTTTTAATCTCTACATGAAATAGTAGATTTGCCAGTTTGATTTTTTTTTTAAGTGTCCAAAAAAAAATCTCAAAACTGGAGATTGTCCTCCCTTTTCTCCCAGATGCCTTTGGACTTGTTTTTACATGTAGTCTTCCTCTGTTTCGAATAGTCTTTCCATAGTATATTTTAGGTGATCACCTTGGCTTTTACTTAGTACGATTGTTACGAGTGACTGTGGAATATTTCTTTGCCTTAAGAAGAATCTACCTTTTAAGATGTGCCATCTGGTTACTGAAAACCTAACACTATACGGAGACAAACTACTGGTATTTCCTCTGTCTGAAGTAAACCTCATTTCTTGCTTATCTGTTGATTATGTAGCTAAGAAAAAGCAAATTTCAGTAACCAGTTTAGATCTGGAAACTGACTAGATTTTTTTTTTTAAAGTCACATGATTTTAGGTAAAAAGCTTAAATTTACAGCTATAAAAGTTATACTGAATATATGACTGTGGCCCATTTATCCAAAATTCTACATACCGCTTATCTCAGGACCATCATATATAATGTATATTAATTAAATCAATCTCTGGGCATGATGTGCTTCTAGTTACTTATATTAGGAAAACTTAACTAAGGGAAAAAATTGAAATTGATTCTCAAAAGCCATCTTGTAATCTTGTATTTCCTCTCTTTAAATTACGAAATGAAATCTGTAGCACAAAAGTGTTATTTAGAGAGAAATTTCATTTTTCTGTATCTGTTTCATGGACTTTTAATTTGGGGTTTTAAAATAGAATTTTTTTGTTTGTTTGTTTTGAAATTGTATCTTTTTTTTTCAATGTAAATAATTTTTATTTAATAAATGGTACAAAGCACAATGCCAAAAACATTAACAGTTAAAATTTCACCAAATGAAAAAAATACTATAGAATACACAATTGCAAAAAGCTACATTAAGTTATTTTATAACTGCCTCAAGATGCAAAAAGAAAAAAACCTAATACCATACCTAAGTTATCCCTCTCTCAAAATAATGCCATTTATATTATAAACCATGAGCTCCCCATCAAAAGACGGGAACTGCTTTTGTATATATATATATGACTGTATCACTTTGCTATACACCTGAAACAAACAACACTGTAAATAAAATATAGTACAATATAAAATAAAAATAAGTAACAGATCTTTTGGAGCTCTCATTCCTGTAACTCTTGTAACCCAGTCATTTGTGTGCCTCCTTCATGAGGATTCAGTGCGGCTGTGGTGCTGTTATCCCTCTGATAGGAACTCTAACTCAGTGTAAAGCCCTAAAATAGAATATTAAAGATAATTATTTTATGACATAAGCATGAATTTGGGTGGCCCCAAAAGTGCTGTTACTTTTTTTTAGGATAGTGATGAGGAAGATGAAGACACTGAAAATGTTGAGGCTGCAAGCAGTGGAAAAGTCACCAGAAGTCCATCTCCAGTTCCTCAAGAAGAGCAAAGTGAACCAGAGATGACGGAAGAAGAGAAAGAGTATCAAATGGTAGAATGTTAAATTTTTTACCTTTACCATATACATAAAAGAAAAGTTTTTTGAGATATAATGACATTCAGCATTATATTATAGGGTTTATCTTGTTAAATAATTTTTATTATTAAATTATTGATTGATTTTAATAATTATTAATTTATTATACAATTATTAAAATAATTTAAAAAATTTTGGTTGGCTATCTTAAACTTAAGAACTTTTGTAAAACAGTTATAAGATGTATATTTGCTGGGCACTAGTGTCTGCAAAATCCAAGTAACTCATAATATATGAAATCACAGCTTATAAAGCCATTATTAAGCACATTTTCTAATATCAACAGCATGATTAAATAGTGGTTTATTAATACTACATGAGACCCAAGAGAACATTTCCCTTGTGGCTCAGCTGATAACGAATCTGCCTGCAATGCAGGAGACCTAGGTTCAATCCTTTGGTTGAGAAGATCACCTGGAGGGGAGGGCATGGCAACCTACTCCAGTATCCTTGCCTGGAAAATCCCCGTGGACAGAGGAGCCTGGTGTCCATGGATGGGGTCACAGAGAGTCAGACATGACTGAGTGACTAAGCACAGCATTATTTTCTAAAGTGTGTTTTTTGTATACTGTAGAAGATTTAAAAAGAATGTATAGAAAAATTTAGGAAGCTCTAGGTTTAACACCGGAGAAGGCAATGGCAAGCCACTCCAGTACTCTTGCCTAGAAAATCCCATGGACAGAGGAGCCTGGTGGGCTACAGTCCATGGGGTCGCTACTAGTCGGACAAGACTGAGCGACTTCACTTTCACTTTTCACTTTCACACGTTGGAGAAGGAAATGGCAACCCACTCCAGTGTTCTTGCCTGGAGAATCCCAGGGATGGCAGAGCCTAATGGGCTGCCGTCCATGGGGTCGCACAGAGTCGGACACGACTGAAGTGACTTAGCAGGTTTTACACAGTTAAAGATGTTCAATTGAAAGACTTCACAGCCTTCAATGTCTATAATGTGTACTGTAGATTTCTGAGATTGGGTATATAATATGCTGCGTTTCGCATGTTGGTTGGTTAGTGATCTTTGGAATGTCCTTAGATGATGCTGATTCGGTGTACTCTTATTTTAGTAGATGAGTAATCTGGATCCCAGAGAGGTCCACGTTTGAAACATTGTTGGTAGCCAAAGGAGTGCTAGAATGCAGCTCCTATTTCAAGTCTATTGTATGCTGTAGGATAGTAATAAAGAAAAAAAGGATTTCATTTCACAAAATGCAGTAATTGCCGTTTCCTTATTTTCCTTGTTTTTTCCCCTTAGATTTTAGTTTGAGCTGAGGGTTAATGTAAATTCCAAAGTGACATAAGGAACTAGTATTGTGGGGCTTACTAATAATATTATTAAGTGAAAGAATATTCCTCTCAACTTAAAACACTTCTAGAAACTTTTATTAATAGGGACTTTAAAAGAAAAATGTTTTGTCTCCAGAATTAAAATTTAGTGTTTCTGCTTTACAGATAAATTCTTATATATATTTTAATCCATATGATTTAAAATGTTTTTAAAGTTCTGATAATTTACAGTAATTTTCAAGATATTCTTTTCCTTAGAATAGCTAATCTGATCTTTAAAAATATTTTATAAAATGGCTTTGCCTTTTAATTTTTTTGAAAATGTCAAACTGTGTTAGTAACTTAATAATTAAATTAGGAATAAAAAACAAACTTATAAAATATCCTTCCTTAGATGTTGCTGACAAAAATGCTTCTGACTGAAATTCTACTGGATGTCACAGATGAAGAAATTTATTACATAGCCAAAGATGCACACCGGAAAGCAACGAAAGGTATATTGTGGGTGTTCTCGGTTTTCTTTTTCTGGGGCTCTTTGGTTTTGGTGGCTACTTTGGACATTTTTGTTGTCCTTGTTGAATTACTAGCAGATTATGGATCCTCTTGCATGTTCTAACTCTTTGGGAAATATTAGATTTGTAGACACCATATTAAAACTATACATATATTTTTTTTATCCAACCTACCTAAGGACAAATTAGCAATTTTGCTGTTGTTCTATAACATGTACTGTGGAAAATTCTTGATGTTCAATTTCACCTGATTTTTTTTTACTATATAGATACCATGGTGTTAGGTGTATGATTTCTAATGCATTTAGTTTGACTATTGAATTATGAACCTTCAGAATTTTCACAGTTACCACTTGTAATTCTTACAGAAGCAAGTAATATGTCCCACCCCCCCATAATTTTAGTAACACTTAAAAAGTATATCGAAAGAAAATTTTAGTTATGGTCCATACCTCAAAAATACAAATACCAGTGTATTGGTCAACATTTTCCCTCATTATCAACCAGTTTCAGCTCACATCAGAGTTATAATTTCAAGGCCAGACATACTACTGGTTTAAAATGAATGTTATGTTTTTAATGTTTCTTCTCTCCCCAAAAAGCAGCAATAGTAGTAGATTTAACAATACCGTAGACTCTCATGACTATGAAATCGTGGCTATTTGTGTTAACATGTTGTTCCTGTTGTTGATGTGATACAAAGCTCCTGCAAAACAGCTGGCACAGTCCAGTGCACTGGCTTCCCTCACTGGACTCGGTAAGTATTCTCCTTATTTGTGAGAGGGCCTTAAAGGGAAAATCACACTTACCTTGTCTCTCTACATGTTCTGTTTAGAAACTGTACTGGGCCTACTCAGTGTATAAAATTTAGGTCTTAGGGTTATATCAATCTCTAAAAGGTTTGCTTTTTTTTTTAACTAAAACATTCACAGTGAGATTATTATAAATGTGGTGACTAATTCATAGTTTATTAGTACAAGTTGTAATAGTTCATAATTTAGCCATGATAGCATTTAAGCTCACTTTCATAATTATTGCATACATGCCTTAGGGAAGAACCTATCCATAAATGTTTTTAAGGACCTTTATTTAGATTGTATTGCAGAAAGTCAAGTTTTACAGTAGAGGAAAGGATTTATCTTAGAGCATGATAGTAGTGATGTTCATAATTTGCCATTTGCATGATACAGTATCAAGTGTATAAAAGCTTGAACTTGCCTTTTCCACATCTGCATTTCAAATTAATATTTGTGAGGATCAGCAGAAATGGGTAAAACCAAATGCCCATGTGATTTTGTTATGATTACTATCTAGATCACTTCAGGGTGGGGAGCAGTTATATAGCACCTTGCCATTTCTGTACCATTGAGAATTACAGTATTCTAATTTTGTTAGGAAAAAAATATTTAGCATCCCTTGGATTTTTTAATTTTGAACAGTGAAAGAGTTAATTTTAGAAATATTTTCAGGATTATCATAAACTTGTGTAAGGTAGTTTGAATTGATGATGCTTTAGTAAGGCTTTGTTACTGCCCTATTAAATAGTTTTGTTGGTTAGCAGAGACAATAAGATAATCATTTTCAAGATTCCCTGTGGTGAGCAATATATGAAATATTCTTGAAAGAATAAGATACTAAGTTTCAGTTTTCTTGAGGATTCTGTGTACTCCTTAAGCATTGTAATTTATACTCCTCCCCACCCCGAATAAGCATATTCTTCCAAGAAAAGGCAATGAAAAAAGAAATGAGCTTTCTTCTCGGACCTTAAAAGTTTTTAGTGCATAGAATAATGTTTACATGTGATAGACTGGGCTTTATGCACACAGGTGGACTGGGTGGTTATGGATCAGGAGACAGTGAAGATGAGAGGAGCAACCGAGGTTCTGAATCATCTGACACTGATGATGAGGAATTACGGCATCGAATCCGGCAAAAACAGGAAGCTTTTTGGAGAAAAGAAAAAGAACAGCAACTGTTACATGATAAACAGATGGAAGGTATATCTTTTAGACTCACTTAGTATTTGTACAGTTCAGTTTGTATTTCTATTATTTTTTAACCAACCTAAAAATAACAGGATACAATCAAAGCTAGATTATAAATACTACGTGATGTAATTGAAACTAAGGTTTTTGACTTATTTTTATCAAACTTAAAAGTCAAAATTAATTATATTTTTCAAAGTAGGTAGTTTATAAAAGTTAAACTATTTTTTTGTTTTGGGAGACATTAATTCTATTGACTGTAAGTTAAACTATTTGGTGTCTTTTTATTTCTCACTGAAGTTCCTAAAATGAAAAGACTTTTGAAAGGAATATATTATAAACTATTGAAGAGTAATTTGTAGCTAATATATTTAAGGACAGTAGAGGACTTTTTAGAATTTAGTTGAGCTTCCCTGGTGGCTCAGAGGGTAAAGGTCTGCCTACAGTGTGGGAGACCCAGGTTCATTCCCCAGGTCTGGATGATCCCCTGGAGAAGGAAATGGCAACCCACTCCAGTATTCTTGTCTGGAAAATTTTATGGATGGAGGAGCTTGGTAAGCTGCAGTCCATGGAATCGCCAAGAGTCACACACAACTGAGCAACTTCACTGTAGAATTTAATTATGTAAAATGCTATACATGTGTACAGCTCTTAGTTTATATGGTGATACTAGGAATAGTGAAAGAATATTTATTTAGAGTTTATTGTTTGAAAAATCTTACTGGACAATTTCAGAAGTAATTATTGAGCTAACAGCCAAAAATTTCCTATAAATTACTAATTTACCTTCAGGTTGCCTTACTGTGTAAGAGGGAAATGTTTTCTTACTTGCTTTACTGTACCTCTGCACTTTGGTACTCCATTGTTGTACTGTCCAGACAGGTAGCTAATTGCATGTAGCTACTGAGCATTTCAAATGGAGTCAGCTTAAATTGAAATGTGCTGTAGGTATAAAATACACACTAGACTTCAAAGACTTTACGATACAAAAAAAAAGAGCAGAATATTTCGATTTTCTTTTTAACTCATTGCATGTTGAAATGATATTTTTTAAATGTTGGGTTAATAAAATATGAAAATTAATTTCAAACCTGTTTCTTTTTAGTAGCTGTTAAAAAACTGTTTCAGTTCAGTTCAGTTGCTCAGTCGTGTCCGACTGCGACAGTAGCTGTTAAAAAACCCTGAATTGCTTACCCTGTTTTATTTCTGTTGAACAGTGCTGCTCTGTTTGTATAGTTCTGTAGCTTGAAATTTGCTAGTATGGAAGTTTTTTCATTGTATGTTTGCCTTTCTTACTATTTTTGTCTTTTTCTGTTTCAGAAGAAAAGCAGCAATCAGAAAGGGTTACAAAAGAGATGAATGAATTTATCCATAAAGAGCAAAATAGTTTATCACTACTAGAAGCAAGAGAAGCAGATGGTGATGTGGTTAATGAAAAGAAAAGAACTCCAAATGAAACTACATCAGTTTTAGAATCGAAAAGAGAGCATAAAGAAAAAGAGAAACAAGGAAGGAGTAGATCAGGAAGTTCTAGTAGTGGTAGTTCCAGTAGCAATAGCCGAAGTAGTAGTACTAGTAGTTCTGTCTCTAGCTCTTCATACAGTTCTAGCTCAGGTAGTAGTCGCACTTCTTCCCGATCCTCTTCTCCTAAAAGAAAAAAGAGACATAGTAGGAGTAGATCTCCAACAATTAAAGCTAGGCGTAGTAGGAGTAGAAGTTACTCTCGCAGAATTAAAATAGAGAGCAATAGGGCTAGAGTAAAGATTAGAGACAGGAGGAGATCTAATAGAAATAGCATTGAAAGAGAAAGACGAAGAAATCGAAGTCCTTCCCGAGAGAGACGTAGAAGTAGAAGTCGCTCAAGGGATAGGAGAACCAATCGGTCCAGTCGTAGTAGGAGTCGAGATAGACGTAAAATTGATGATCAACGTGGAAGTCTTAGTGGAAGCAGTCATAAGCATAAAGGTGAGGTTAAAGAACAAGAGAGGAGAAAGGAGAGGAGTCGAAGTATAGATAAAGATAGGAAAAAGAAAGACAAAGAAAGGGAACGTGAACAGGATAAAAGAAAAGAGAAACAAAAAAGGGAAGAAAAAGACTTTAAGTTTAGCAGTCAGGATGATAGGTTAAAAAGGAAACGAGAAAGTGAAAGAACGTTCTCTCGGAGTGGTTCTATATCTGTTAAAATCATAAGACATGATTCTAGACAGGATAGTAAGAAAAGCACTACCAAAGATAGTAAAAAACATTCAGGCTCTGATTCTAGTGGAAGGAGCAGTTCTGAATCTCCAGGAAGTAGCAAAGAAAAGAAGGTTAAGAAGCCTAAACATAGTCGATCGCGATCCATGGAGAAATCTCAAAGGTCTGGTAAGAAGGCAAGCCGCAAACACAAGTCTAAGTCCCGATCAAGGTAGTATACTTTTTAAAGTATTTTGTCTGATTTAAAAAAAAAAAATTTGACTGAATTTATTCAAAGTTGAAAGTGTCCTTTCTCTCTCTCTCTTTAATAAACTCAGTTTGGTACTTGATAAATGATCATAATCATAAGTAATTTTAGAAATCCTATATAATAATATTTATTTGAAAATTGAAGTTTCTTTAGTATAAAATACATTTTTATTTTTAAATTTTATCTTTTCCCTTTCTTTTTTTCAGATCAACAACCCCTCCCCGTCGTAAACGCTGAGGAATGATGTGGCAAGAATGCCATGATGTTTAAAAAATTCCATGAGTTTTAAGGGCTTGTCTCATTATAGAGGCATATTGTGGCTGTGTAGGTGAAACCAGAATTTTTTTTTTTTTAATCTGTAAATAGGTGTACTTTTTTCAAATGCTGCTCCAAGTTACTTAATAGGATTTCTTTCTATTACATTTTTTTCAAAAAATAGTGCATAATAAGACTATAAACATGCCATTCTCTTTCAGCTGTAATGTTCTTAAAATTATTATTGAATGTACTGTGATGTCAATAAAGCTCTTTAGTTCATTTTTGTTAAACTCTTGCACCTTAATTTTATGATTTTAGTCTAAGGAACGTACTTTTATAAAAAGGCAGCTGGAATTTTGTATAACAGGTTTTAAAGGTACTTTCTCTCGTCTCCCCCAAAGAAAATGGTTTTAACTTAATAGTTTGTCAAAGTTTGTAAATTGTACCCATGGATTTTTGTCAGATTCCAAACTATAAGGGTGTAGAAGAGGGCCAGAAACAGATCTTTACTTTTCATTTGGAAGCATTTGACAGCTTTCTAAATTTTTCCTGTTTGGGGGATTTTCAAGTAATATATTCTCTGTGTGTAAAGTATGGTTCACTCCTGTTAATGAAATTGCTGGAATCAATCAGACCAGTGCACCACTAGAATTATTTATAAGGAATGATTGTGTTTGACACTAATAGCAATTCAAGTCTGAAACTATATCCTGCAGTTACCACGTCTGTTTTAAAGTGTATTTTAAACACTTTGGGATTACTATAGAACTAAAACTCACAATTGAATGTTTGTTTATATTTTTAAAGTATAATATGACCTCAGCACAGTGGAGGAATACTGTGTTATGCAGGTTTGTGTCAATTTCATAACATTAAAATGATTTGGTTTTGTTGCTTTCTTAAAATTATTATCAGTGAGTGGTCTAGCGATTTAAGGCAGTCATAACTTACGAATAAAATGAGGCTCTGCAGGCACTGAAATGCTGAACTGCTTCTAGGGTCCATTTTATTTGATTACTCACTTGTGCCACAATAGATAAACCTCTGAAAACCAATGCTTTTAAATTTTAATTTAAAAGGGAAAGAGCAGGTGCAAATCACAGAGAAGTTTTAAAGTATGCCTTCTTACCAGCAATAGTTCATTTGAAAGTAAGCCAGGTTTTTGCCAAGATCAGTGTTTCCTCAAAATGAAGGTAGAAATAGACTTGTAATAGTGTGCTCTTGTACCTCTACATAGGTTCTTAAATAATTTTGAGCAGTTATGCATTTATCTTGAAGAAACAAGCCAACTGTGAATAAATGCATGTTTACCAAAATGATTGTTTTACAGTGCAGTTAGTTCTGATATTTATAAAGTTGACATTTCACACAGTAACTTTTAAATAGTTTGGAATTCTATATAGTTTAGACATCAGTCACATCTGGAGACAAAATAAAGGAAAATGTGCAATATTTTTTATGTAGATGAGCTAACACCATGTACCTAATTACAGAACTAATTATCTGATTAATTTGTAATAAATAAGTTGTATAACATTTTCATATCTTAAAATGTTTTTTAGAACAATCTTCAAGTGAAATAATATTTTCAAAATAAAATTCTACAGAAAAATTTTGGCTATGATACGCACATTTTTGAGCAAGATAGGAACTAGAGCCAAAAGTAGTATTTCACAGTTTGATTTACTCTGCCATAATATACCAGCTTATCATTTAAATCTGTAGATAGTTTTAAAAGCATAGTCATGATGTATATTATTATTAGTAAATATATCAGTGTTAGATATTTGGGTTTTCAGTTTAGAAAATTCATCATTTCATTGACATGTAATGAAGTATGTTTACCTTGAGTGGTAAGATTTTATAAAAAATAGGGCTTCCATGATTTGGGATGTGAATGCTAAAACTTACACGTAAATTAATTAGATGTGTAATTTGGTTATGAAATCTTTTCTAAAATGACACCACCAGAAAATTAATAGATTAATTTTTTGAGATAATTATTTGTCTGGATTGGTTAATAAAAATCTGTCTTAAGAGGTTTTCTTTTAAAATATTTCTAGTGTATTAATAATCATACTTGTTTTTGTATAATGGGGGTAAACCACACCATTAAGAGAATAAAATGTAATTTGGAAGAGGTAATTATAAGATTTGTTTCAGGCCCCTAAGTATAAATAAAGACTGGTGTGGAATTTCAGTGTACATGTTTCCTACCCTTGTAAAATGTCTTTTTTAAAAAGCATCTATTTCTAATGGTATAATACATAATAGTTAAACTTTCCAAAAATCATCTATTTTTTATGTCTGAGTTACTCTTCGAAGAAAGACATGAAGTATGAATAGTAGTTATAAATTAAAGTTTCTAACCTGTACAAAGCATGGTGTAGTGGAAATAGTCTTAAATTCATTTGGATTGTCCTGGCTTTGCTTCTTGATGGTTTTGGCAAATAACTTAATCACTGTAGAACTCATTTTCTTAAACTGTATAAGGTCTTAATCACTTCTAGTCCTTAAGTTCTTCAGTTTTAAGTAGAATTTGTAATAGCTAAACCTAAAGGAGAAGATGGGCTTAAAATAACTTAATAGCCCTTAAAATAACTCATGTGTGATGAGTTACATTTATACCCTAAAGGTTTATTAGGTGTCACCCACAGGGTTTTCCTATTTTGATTTTGGTAATGTTAAGATAAAATTACCCTAAGTTACCAATTTGTATGGAATTTTATAAATACAGAAATTTACCAGTTAAACCTGAGTGGATGTAGTAGAGTTATTTCAAAGAGAGAAAGCTGTTCCCATAAGGGAGAACTTTACCCTTAACTTGAATTTTAAACATTTATATAAAGTTATAAAATTGAATTTCAAAATATTAAATAGATTTTTAGTTTTATAGCAAAATAAATTGTAGATTCTAGTTAACACTATGGGTGAGACCATGGAGATGATCTGGGAAATAACTCCAAGGACAACCGTACATCACATAGCTGCTAGTCCTTCCAGCACAACTTGTGTTAAAGCATCATTGGAAAAGCTTTTCTTGATACTTGCGGAGAAAAATTCTGTAAGCTAGTTTTGCTTAACTGAAGCAAACCAGTATTCAAGAGACTTTGTTTCCTCTTGGTTGTTGTTTGAACTGTGAAAGCAAACTTTCACTTTGCTTTTTCCTGGGATCTCACTCCAGCAAATAGAACACATGCTAATAAATGTTCTTTTGTGCAGAGCTTTCTGCCTTCAGTTGGGAGAGATGATCAATGTATTAATATATTGAGAAGGGAGCTCTGAAGACAACTGATAAATTTGCAGCCACTTAGGAGGTAGTATTTTACTAAGAAGCCATAAGGGAAAGACCATTACTGAGCAGATTTCACTAATTGACAGAAACCTTTACCAATCTGACCTTGTCGGTAAAAAATGTACAGTGATTTTTTTGCCTTTAATGTTGAAAATATATCATTGTTCTTACCCAAGGAAAGACTGTTACACAGAAGTAAAATGTAAATGATTGCCTGTTCTAATTCTTAAGTGAAGTTCCGTAGTCTGAGTGACTTAACAGTTCCCAGCTACATACTGTGTGCCCTGTCTGGAATATTATCAGGTCACTCACGGAAAATAAAATTTTCAATTTAGATTTTCAGTTCAGTTCAGTCGCTCAGTCGTGTCCGACTCTCCGCGACCCCATGAATCACAGCACGCCAGGCCTCCCTGTCCATCACCAACTCCCTGAGTTCACTCAAACTCATGTCCACAGAGTCGGTGATACCATCCAGCCATCTCATTTTCGGTCGTCCCCTTCTCCCGCCCCCAACCCTTCCCAGCATCAGAGTCTTTTCCAGTGAGTCAAACTATTTAGATTTTAGGCCCTCTGATATTTGAGTGCCTTGAAGGAGGGGACAATATTCCCCTTAAGAAAGAAATGCTTCGGATCTTTTGTGATTCTCTTAGGGTCAATGTCTTACAGTATAAATGTCCTTGGGTGACATCTGTTAAGTATGAAATAATTAGAGCCATACAGGAATAAAAGCTAGCTCAGACAGCTCTAAGTGGCTACTTGGAGGTGGTCTGATGGCTGCTTTGAGAGGTCATATAGGAATAGGCATAGTGAAACATGATAATACAAGCAATATAGTCTAACTGAATGCCTAGTTTGACACTGAACGTGATCACTTAACTACAGCCACACATCTATAATATCCATCACAGTGACCATGATTAAGATGGCTCTGGGAACCTTTCTGTTGGGGATCTTTTGCGGGAGGGACCGGAAGAGAGGCATATCCGTTCTGTCGTGATGGGAGGAAGCAAGCTAAGCTCCTCCGGGAGTCGATTTTTAGGACGACTTAGGTCGGGGTTCCGGAGCACAAAGGCTGACTCTTCTCGCTTAACTACGTCGGCGGGTGAGTGTGTATGTGTATGTGTGTTCGTGTGTATCGCGCTCACGAAGCCCTTGGAGCGGACAGACTGTTCTGCGCAGGCGCGGTAGAGGGCGGCCTGGTGTCTGGGTTCCGCCCGGGTTGGGCCAAAAATTTGCGTTTTCGGTGCTGGTCCTTCCTGTGTGTTGAACGCCCGGCCTAGGCTGTCACCCTCCCTTTCCCAGAGGCTGGGAAAAGTAGCTGAGGACTAGTGGTCCTGACGGAGGAGAGCCGAGGCCGCGCGGTCCACCGCCACGTAGTCAGTGACCTTTGTCGTATTTTCGTTGAGCTCCTTCCCTAGGAGCCGGCGACAACCGTGCCTGCTGGAGTCGCAGGGTCTTTTGCTTCTTTTCTTATGCCTCAGCGGGAAAGGACACCAACTGTCTTATAGTTATTGATCGTCTTGTATTTGTGTTTCATTTGCACATTTCTTGCCCTCCCCTTTTTCCCAGCGTATAAGGCAGCTATATGGTTTTTTGATGAACAGGTTAATTCAGCGAACTGCGAAAATAAGATCAAAACAATAACTCACTGAACCTGATGCTTGTAGAAGACAATTTTATTATTTAACTCCCAGTATTAACCAGAACGTTAAGTTCATCCTTTGCATGAAACTCATTTAACAAATACTCAATGCGAGGCACTGGGAATTTTAAAGAAGTGATATCTAAAGATAATTTTAAATAAAACGTTAGTTGGAGCTAAGATCAGGTTATAAAGAACAAAAACTGGGAAACTTAAAGGCCTCCAGTAGAATTGATAGGTTGTGGGAGTTCTCTGGTGGCCTAGTGGTTAGGATCCCAGTGTTTCACTGCCATGGACAGGGTTTATTCCCTGGTAGAGGACTGAAATCCCACAAGCTGTGAACCAGCCAGTTAAAAAAAAAAATGGTGTTACTGTCAATACAGTGAAAAATAATGCTGCTTCAATAAAAATCATAGTTTAAATCAAAGTGAAGCCACATGGTAAAGGATTAAATGTAGTGTTAAGAAGGTAAGTTACAGAAGACCTAAATAGACGTTTCTCTGAGGAAGACATTTGGGTGACCCACCATATGTAAAGCTCAATATTGCTAATTGTTCAGTACAGTCGCTCAGTCGTGTCCAACTCTTTGCGACCCCATGTATCACAGCACGCCAGGCCTCCCTGTCCATCACCAACTCCCGGAGTTCACTCAAACTCATGTCCATCGAGTCGGTGATGCCATCCAGCCATCTCATTCTCTGTCGTCCCCGTCTCCTCCCACCCCCAATCCTTCCTAGCATCAGACTCTTTTCCAGTGAGTCAGCTCGTCGCATGAGGTGGCCAAAGTACTGGAGTTTCAGCTTTAGCATCAGTCCTTCCAATGAACACCCAGGATTGATCTCCTTGCAGTCCAAGGGACTCTGAAGAGTCTTCTCCAGCACCACAGTTCAAAAGCATCAATTCTTCGGCTATCAGCTTTCTTCACAGTCCAACTCTCACATCCATACATGACCACGGGAAAAACCATAGCCTTGACTAGACGGACCTTGGTTGGCAAAGTAATGTCTCTGCTTTTTAATATGCTATCTAGGTTGGTCATAACTTTCCTTCCAAGGAGTAAGTGTCTTTTAATTTCCTGGCTGCAATCAGCATCTGCAGTGATTTTGGAGCCCCAAAAAACAAAGTCTGACACTGTTTCCCCATCTATTTCCCATGAAGTGATGGGACCAGATGCCATGATCTTTGTTTTCTGAATGTTGCGCTTCAAGCCAAACTTTTCACTCTCCTCTTTCACTTTCATCAAGAGGCTTTTGAGTTCCTCTTCACTTTCTGCCATAAGGGTGGTGTCATCTGCATATCTGAGGTTATTGATATTTCTCCCGGCAATCTTGATTCCAGCTTGTGCTTCTTCCAGCCCAGCATTCCTCATGATGTACTCTGCATATAAGTTAAATAAGCAGGGTGACAATATACAACCTTGATGTACTCCTTTTCCTATTTGGAACCAGTCTGTTGGTCCATGTCCAGTTCTAACTGTTGCTTCCTGACCTGCATACAGGTTTCTCAAGAGGCAGGTCAAGTGGTCTGGTATTCCCATCTCTTTCAGAATGTTCCACAGTTTATTGTGATCCACACAGTCAAAGGCCTTGGCATAGTCAATGAAGCAGAAATAGATATTTTTCTGGAACTCTCTTGCTTTTTCCATGATCCAACGGATGTTGGCAATCTGATCGCTGGTTCTTCTGCCTTTTCTAAAACCAGCTTGAACATGTGGAAGTTCACGGTTCACGTATTGCTGAAGCCTGGCTTGTAGAATTTTGAGCATGACTTTACTAGCATGTGAGATGAGTGCAATTGTGCGGTAGTTTGAGCATTCTTTGGCATTGCCTTTCTTTGGGATTGGCATGAAAACTCACCTTTTCCAGACCTGTGGCCACTGCTGAGTTTTCCAGATTTTCTGACATATTCCAAATTTGCTGCTAATTATTAGAGAAATGTAAATCTACAATAGGTATCACCTCACACCAGTCAGAATGGCCATGATTGAAAGAAAGATCTACAAATAATGCTTGAGAGGTGTGGAAAAAAGGAAGCCTCCTATACTCTAAGTGAGAATGTATATTGGGGCAGCCACTATGGAAAACAGTATAGAGTTTCCTTAAAAAACAAAAAATAGAGTTACCGCATGATCCTGCATATGGGTTGAGGGGTTTCAGTGTCAGCAGGATGATCAGGGATGAAATGATGTACTCGAATGTGGACGAGATGAAGCAGTGAGGTGTGTTGATAACCTGGAAAAGATATGCCAGGCAGCGACAGCAGCAGTTGCAAAGACCCTGAGGTGGAGGCATGTCTGTTGTTTTCAAGAAGAGCAACAAGGACCCGGCATTTCCACTTCTGGGCATTTATATGGAGAAAAATGTGATCTGAAAAGAAACATGCACCCCATTGTTCATAGCAGCACTGTTTGAATAGCTAAGACATAGAAACAGACTAAGTGTCCTTTGCCAGATGAACAGATAAAGAAGATGTGGTATATATACACAATGGAATGTTATTCATCCTTTAAAGAAATAATGCCATTTGCAGAAACATAGATAGACCTAGAGATTGTCATACAGTGAAGTAAGTCAGAGAAAGACAAACATCACATGATACTATTTATATGTGGAATCTGAAAAAATGATATAAGTGAAACTTATTTACAGTACAGAAATAGACTCACAGACATAGAAAACACAGTTACCAAAAGGGATAGCAGGAGTGGGGTAGGAGGGAATCAATTATGAGTTTGGAATTAGCATATACACACTAATATATGTTTTATATATATATAAAATAAACAATAGGAACCTACTGTATACCACAGAGAACTATATTCAGTATCTTGTAATAACCTATAATGGAAAAGAATCTGTAAAAGAATGTGTATATATTCATATGCGTATATATATATATACATATATCTGAGTCACTTTCTGTACACCTGAAACAGACAATATTGTAAATTAACTACATGTCAATTTTAAAAACAGTAAAAAAAAAAAATCAGCTACAAATCAGATTGTATTATGAACTTGGAGATATATAGCAAGAATAGAGATCCATTAAAATTTTAGCAGATTATGTGAAGTTGGTGATCTATGATTTTATCATTCTTTATATTCTTTTCATAATTTTTCAGTAAGTATGTCTTTTATAATCAGAAATTTAGAAAACATACAGTGTAAACATTTCCAATTTTGGAGAGTGGACATAAATAGATATTTGGGGTCAGGGAAACTTCTTAAACAAGGTATTTAAGAAGCTGTCTTAAAGTTGTCCCGTTTTGGAAGTTGGAGTGGCCAGAGGACCAGCTTGAGTATCTGTGAGGAAGTTTCTTGGAAACTGCAAGGTGTTGCTTGAGAAGTATGGTGTGGATAAAGGGCTATAAGTGAGGGAAGAGAATGGCCAGGGATAAGACAGGAGACATTGTAGGTCATGACAAGTACATGAAAGACCACACGCACCTCCTGGGATTGACTTTATCTTGAAGAAGTGGGAAATTACTAAAGGAATAACATAATCAGGCTTGTTTTTAAGAAATAACACTTGGCATCTGTGTAGAAAGTGGCATGGGGGCTCAGGGAGGCCTAAGAGTAATCCAGACAATGACGAATGCTGCGAACTACAGCACTGGCAGGGTAGAGGGCTTCTGCACTGTTAGCTTAGTACCCAAGAAGTGCTGATATATGACTTTTTGAATAAATAAAATGAAAAATTTCCCCATTCCTTTTAAATTTCAAATACCAGAATGTCACAGTTTCAAGGTAAAGAAGGAATTGATGTGGGACTTACCTGGTGGTCCAATGGCTAAGACTCCAAGCTTCCAAGGCAGGGGGCCTGGGTTTGATCCCTGGTCGAGGAGCTAGATCCTGCAGGCTGCAACTAAAGATTACTCGCCGTGATTAAGACTCAGCACAGCCAAATAACTTTTTTTTTTTAAAAAAAGAAGGAATTGTTAGCATTCTATTAATGCAAACTTGATTTGTTTCTCTCAGTTATGGCGAAGCGATTTTTAAGGCTGTTAAGAATTTTGGCCATACTGATGACTGAAGGCCTAATTATCCAGAAATGAGATGGGTTGAGAGGAAGATAGGGGTCATCACTGGCCAGAGAGCAAGGACTACGTTAAAATTTTTGAGGCTCAATTTCATGATAATACCTTATACAGTTGACCCTTGAACAATACAAGTTTGAACTGCACCAGTTCTCTTAAATGCAGATTTTTTTTTCAGTAAATACGTACTCAAGTTACCATACTGTCTGAGGCTGGTTAAATTCAAGAATGTAGGATGGCAGACAGGGAAGGCTGTCTACAAAGTTATACCTGCTTTTTTGACTACATGCATGCCTTGGCACCCATAACCCCCAAGTTGTTCAAGGGTCAACTGTAAATTCTTATCTATGTATCACAGTTTACATAATTCTCTTCTGTTTTGAAAAGATTTTTGTGATGTGGACCACTTTTAAAATCTTTATTGAATTTGTTACAATATTGCTTTTTTTTTTTAACGTTTTGGTTTTTTGGCATTCCTTCCCCAACCAGGGATTGAACCCATGCCTCCTACATTGGAAGGCAAAGACTTAACCTCTGGACCATCAGGAAAGTCCCACTTAAGTCTCTAATATCTCATTTACCTACCTAAAGAAATAAAGGAGGTGATAGTTGACCTGGGTCTTAAAAAGTAATACAGCTAGCAGTGATGGAAGAGAGAAGAACATGATCAAAAGCCTAGAAACAAACATTTTTTTTTAGAACATTGAAGTTAATTTGGGCCAGACTGTAAAGTCCTATAAGGCAAAATTTTAAAAGCAAAAATCTCAGGAGAAGAATGTTCAGAGACTATGAAAAGGCAAGACATGAAATATAAATGACCACTTGTCTTAGTTCCACTACTGCAACAAAATACCACAGACTAGGCGACTTATACCCAACAGTGTTATTTTTCACAGCCCTGGGGACTGCAGAGTCCAAAGTTTGGTGTCTGGTGGGTGCTCACTCCCCCGGTTCATAGGTAGATCCTTTTTCCTCTCTGCAGTCTTTTTATATAAGGGCACTAAATCTAGTCTTAAAAGTTCCATCCTTAAGACCTAATCCTGCCCAAAGACCACCACCTAATGCCATCACCTTGGGGGTCAGGATTTCAACATATGTATTTGGAGGGGATATTATTCAGACTGTAGCACTATTGGGGGCTTCCCTGGTGGCTCAGATGGTAAAGAATCTGCCTGCAATGCAGAAGACCCAGGTTCGATCCCTGCATCGGGAAGATCTCCTCGAGAAGGGAATGGCAGCCCACACCAGTATTCTTACCTGGAGAATGCTATGGACAGAGGAACACGGCAGGCTATAGTCCATGAGGTCGCAAAGAGCCAGGCACAACTAAGTGACTAACCCTTTGCCTATAGCACCAATAAACTTAAAAAAAGACACTTAACTTCACTCATGATAAATTGAAACTCTACTGAGATACCATTTTTACCTATTGGATTAGCAAAGATAAAAAAGTTTGATAATACCTTGCATAGGTGGCCATCAACATATAATCAGTGTGGGAAAACCATCCCTCGAAGCTCATATTACCCATGAAATTGCATTGGTTCAACATCTGTAAAGGAAATTACAAATTTATAAATACACATGCCAGTTGACACAATAATTCTTGGGGTTTTTTATGCAGGTAGTCTCAAAAATGTATGAAGTTACCTGTGTAATTCAATCTTATGTTTTTGGAGTAGCACAAAATTAGAAATAGCCTAAATAAACATCCATTAGTAGAGCACTGCTTAAATAAATGATGAAATGTAGCCATACAGTGGATTACTGTGTAATCGAAAATAAGGAAGTTATTATGCTCTATTATATAAAAAATCTTCAAGATACATCAGTACCTGAAAAGAGCAAGGTACCGAAGAATGAGTATACTGTGCTACATTTTGTATAAAGGAGGGAAATTGATATACAAAGATAAACTATGTATAGAATATCTGGATGCTTACAAGCAAATCTAGTAACACTGGTTGCCTCTGGAGAGGAAAATTGAATAGATACATAGTCAGGAGTAGGAGAGTCATTGTGTAGTGTGCACTTGTGCTTTTTCATTAAATTTTATTTTGAAATAATTAGACTCATAAGTTACAAAAATAATACAGAGAATTTCCATATACCCTTCACCCATTTCCTCAGTGATAACATCTTCAGTTCAGTTCAGTCACTCAGTCATGTCCGACTCTTTGCAACCCCATGAATCACAGCATGCCAGGCCTCCCTGTCCATCACCAACTCCCAGAGTTCACCCAAACTCATGTCCATCGAGTCGGTAATGCCATCCAGCCATCTCATTCTCTGTCGTCCCCTTCTCCTCCCGCCCCCAATCCCTCCCAGCATCAGAGTCTTTTCCAGTGAGTCAACTCGTCGCATGAGGTGGCCAAAGTATTGGAGTTTCACCATATTATTAGGCTGGCAAAAAAAGTTTGTTAGGACTTCCACTATGTTGTATGGAAAAATCCAAATGAACTTTTTGGCCATTACAATACATTGTCAGAGCCAGGAAATTGACACTGGTATGAAACCATTAACTAAACTATAGTTAGTCCTTATTTGGATTTCACATGTGCTTCTTGGGTCTGTGTGTTTGTGTTACTACACATAGAGATTTGTGTAATAATCACCACAATCAGGATATGGAACTGTCCCATAATCACAACAAAAGTCCCTGTACTGCTCCTTTATAGTCAAATCCTACCAGCAACCTTAAACCTTGATCTGTTTTCTGTTACATTATATTATTATTTCCATTATAATTTAGCCATTTCAAGAGTTTTATATGAATGGAATCATACAGTATATACCTTTTGAAAAAAATTTTTCTGTACTCAGCATAAATACCCTTGAAATCCATCCAACTTTCTGCATGTATCTATAGTTAACTCTTGATTTTTTAGTAGTATTTCATGATTTGAATATGCCACAGTTTGTTTAACCACTCACCTACTGTAGGATATTTTGATTGTTTCCAGTTTGGGGCTGTTATGGATTAAGTTGCTATGAAAATTAATGTACAGGTTTTTGTGTGGATTAAATTTTTACATATCTGGGATAAATGCCCAGGAATGCAATTGCTAAACTGCAAGATAAATACATTTAACTTTATTGGAAACTGCTAAACTCCTTTTCATGGTGTCTGTACCATTTTACATTCCTACTAGCCATATATAAGAGATCCAGTTTTTTCATATATTCATCCACACCTGGTCATATCAAGGATGGTTAAATTTTTTCCAATTTGAGAAGTATGTAGTGGCTTTCATTTGCATTCTTCTAATGGCTATTGATACTTAATATCTCTTTATGTGATTATTTGCATCTGTATATCCTCTTCTAAGCACAGAAAAATTGATGCTTTTGAACTGTGGGGTTGGAAAAGACTCTTGAGAGTCCCTTGGACTGCAAGATCCAACCAGTCCATCCTAAAGGAAATCAGTCCTGAATATTGATTGGAAGGACTGATGCTGAGGCTGAAACTCAATACTTTGAAGAGCTGACTCATTTGAAAAGACCCTGATGCTAGGAAAGATTGAAGGCAGGAGGAGAAGGGGATGACAGAAGATGAGATGGTTGGATGTCATCACTGACTCAATGGACATGAGTTAGAGTAAACTCCGGGAGTTGGTGATGGACAGGGAGGCCTGGTGTGCTTCAGTCCATGGGGTTGCAAAGAGTCGGACACGACTGAGCTACTGAACTGACTGACTGATCCTCTTTAATGAAGTGTCTTTTTATACCCATTTTATAATACCCACACCCATTTTATAACTGGATTGCTTATTTTGTTTTGTTTTTTCTGTGGGAGATTTTTGTTTATCGTTTTTATTTCATTTTACTGTTGAGTTTAGAGTATATATTCCAGATACCAGTTTTTCACGGGATATATGTTTTGCAGATATTTCCTCCCATTCTGTGACTTGACTTTTCTTTTTCTTAACAAGGTGTTTTGCAGAGCATAAGTTTTTAATTTTCATTAAATCCAATTTAATCAATGTTTTCTTTTATGGATTGTGATTTTGGTGTGAGATATGAGAACTCTGTGTGTAACTCTAAGTCATGAAGATCCTCTGCTGTATTTTCTTCTGAAAGTTTTATAATTTTGCATTTATATCATTTTGAGTTCAGGTTTGTGTAAGATGTGAGATTTAGGTCAAAATTTTCTTTTTTGTTGAGGACATCTAATTGTTTCAATATTATTTATTGAAAAGACCATTCTTCCTCCTTTGAACTGCTTTTGCACCATTGTCAAAAAATCGGTTGGGTAAATTTTTTTTTTTAGTCTCACTTTGGACGTTCTTTTCTTGCACTGATATTTGAGTCTGTCTCTCCTCCAATACCTCACTGCCTTGGTTACTGTAGCTCTATGATAAGTCCTAAAATTGGGTATTTGATTCTTGCAATTTTATTCACCTTTTCCAATATGTTTTAGTTATTCTGTCTCTTTTGCCTTTTTATATAAATTTTAGAATCAGCTTGTCTATAACTACCAAAAAAAGATTGTTGGAATTTTTATAGAAATTGTGTTAAACATATAGATGAATTTGAGGAGGATTTATGTTGAATCTTCCACTCCATGAACATCGTATGTTTCATCATTTATTAGGTTGTCTCTGATTACAGACCTCTGAACGTGTTTTGCTGGATTTATACAGCAATCGAAGTATTCTTTTTTGGACTGATTTTAAATGACAGAACATTTTGAATTTTGCTTTCCAGTTGTTCATTGTTAGTGTGTAGAAACCATTGACTTTGTTAAATTTGTAATGTCCTAGTAGTTTTCTTTGCTCTAAGGTCTATTTTGTTTAAATGTTTATTGAACAACTGAATGTTTTGCTGCAGAGTAATTCATGAAGTAGGCTCTTGTGTAAATTGGAATTTGTAAACTGGATGACTTTATTTTAGGATATATATATATATATTAATATATACATATGTATACATTATATATATATGCACATTTTTTCCTCTGTAAAGAGTATTGAGCATATGTATAAATCAGTTTCATGTAGCTATCATGAAAGTGAGAGAATTTGAACTATTTTGATGAATAATCTCAAAATTAATATTCAGTTCAGTTCAGTCACTTAGTTGTGTCCGACTCTTTGCAATCCCATGAATCGCAGCCAGGCCTCCCTGTCCATCACCAGCTCCCAGAGTTCACCCAAACTCATGTGCATCGTGTCGGTGATGCCATCCAGCTGTCTCATCCTCTGTCGTCCACTTCTCCTCTTGCCCCCAATCCCTCCCAGCATCAGGGTCTTTTCCAGTGAGTCAGCTCTTCGCATGAGATGGTCAAAGTATTGGAGTTTCAGCCTCAGCATCAGTCCTTCCAATGAACACCCAGGACTGGTATCCTTTAGGATGGACTGGTTGGATCTCCTTGCAGTCCAGGGGACTCTTAAGAGTCTTCTCCAGCACCACAGTTCAAAAGCATCAATTCTTCGGCGCTCAGCTTTCTTCACAGTCCAGCTCTTACATCCATGCATGACCACTGGAAAAACCAAAGTTAATATTACCCTAGCTTAAAAGGTTGGGGGAGCCTGGTGGGCTGCCGTCTATGGGATCACACAGAGTTGGACACGACTGAAGTGACAGCAGCTTAAAAGGTAATGTAGTTTTAATTTGAATGTAATTTTTAATAATTTCATATAGCATTATGTGGATATAAAAACAAATGCATAAAAATCTTTAACATAGGCATTACTTATTTTTGCTAATTATAATTTCAGGAATGTCTGATTAACGTTAGATAGCATTTGCAGGCAATTAAGCCGACTGTGCTCTTTTCCCCATGGGGGCCCAGTGTGCAATGGCTGCCAATAGCAGCCTCCTTGGTAGTGTATGCAACTTGTTGCCTGTACAGGTTGCCCTAAGGGACCTTGGAGACAACTCTTCCTAGTGGGCATTCATGACTGGCCTGCTGTTTCCCAATCTAGACTCCAGACAGGTATGCGCGGTGCCGTTGGAAAGCCTCAGGGCACAGTGGCCAGGGTCCACATTGGCCAGGTCATAATGTCCATCCGCACCAAGCTGCAGAACAAGGAACATGTGATTGAAGCCCTTCGCCGGGCCAAGTTCAAGTTTCCTGGTCGCCAGAAGATCCACATCTCCAAGAAGTGGGGATTTACCAAATTCAACGCAGATGAATTTGAGAACATGGTGGCAGAAAAGCGACTCATCCCAGACGACTGTGGGGTCAAATACATCCCTAATCGTGGTCCCCTGGACAAATGGTGGGCCCTGCACTCATGAGCATCAGTGCTGTCCCCTCCTTAATCATGCTTACCAATAAATGCTATTTCCTGTGGGGAAAAAAAATAAAGTTAGATAGCAGACTGCAAGATTTTTTTTTTATAATTTAGAATAAAATCCAAAATTAAGAAAAAAACCCTTTGTCAATTGTAATACAAGATTGCCATATAAAATAGTTTCTTCAGTTACATGCATATCAGGGATTCACACTGTACAATGCTTTCTTTAGACATTTAGTTTTCTTTTTTCAGTTTATCCAAAGAATCAGCTTAGTTGGATTCTACAAATTAAACCATGGCTTTTCAATGAAAACAGAATCATGTGGTTCAAATCCTATAGCATGACTTTTGCCTGCCTGAATTGGATGAAAAGTTATAGGTAAGTTCATTCATTACTGTGGCAAATATTTACACAATTATGTACAATAATAGTTTTGTATTGATTGTGTTTAATAAACTGTCAGTATAGCTCATGTGGCTTGATTAAGGTGCTTAGTCACTCAGTCGTGTCCGACCCTTTGCAACCCTATGGACTGTAGCCCGCCAGGCTCCTCCGTCCATGGGATTCTCCAGGCAAGAGTTACTGGAGTGGGTTGCCATGTCCTCCTCCAAGGGATCTTCCCAACCCAGGGATCGAACCCAGGTCTCTCGCATTGCAGGTGGATTCTTTACCGTCTGAGCCACCAGGGAAGACCTTAAGGTTAACTTTTGTTTATTTAAATATTCTTATTTTTCCAACAACTTTTAAATTGGAGAATTTTCAAACCTGCAGAAAACTTGGATATAGTATAAATCCAGCGCTCACTTTTCATCCATATTCAGTGATAACTTTTATTTTTAATGTAAGACTATATTACTTGGAGAACTACTTTTACTTCCTCATAATATCCTTATGACAGGACACAAATAACACAGTGCTTAAATCATAAATGTTTTGGGTTCAACATAAATATATAGTGGTTAAGTATACATTCTAGATAGTAAGATTGAATCAAAGTAATATCTTCATGTATTCATATATTATAAACCAATTTCTAATCTTGTGAAAAATAATGCTTAGAGTTAAGGTATGAGCTCTGTTTTCCAAATGCATGCTTCTACTTCTCATAAATGAATGAGTTCCTTTGAGATTGGATGTCTGTAAAATCATTCTTGGTCAACTGAGCAACCACCTGCTGTTATCTATTGTAAGTTAGTCCTTCATTACCCAGGCTTTGCATGAAGCATGAAAAAGAGGGTAATATTCATAAGATAATATTAAAGAAGAGTGACATTTAATTCTTAAAAGGATAGTGAGTAATCAGTATAGAATGTACTCTGTGTAGCTAAGAAAAACGTAGTACAAATTTAAATATCATTACCTATGCTAACCTGTTACCCAAGAACCTCTGGGGGATTTTTCTATCATGTGCTTTGACATGGGACCTGGTGTAGTGTCTGTGTGATCCCTATTTAGTCCCAGTTTGATCCCATTTGATTAAAAAAAATATTTAGGTGAACTGTATACTCTTCTAGCCCTTCAGATTATTTATTTGACACTTTCCTGAGCACCCACTATGTTTCAGGAACTGTGATCAGTAAGTAGTTGCTACTACTACTCCACTACTACAGCTGCTACTATTATGTGACCCATAAGTCCAAGTTTTATAAAGTTTCATTTTTGTTGTAACTTACTTTGAAAGCAAACTAATTTGTTATATATATATATATATATATGCACTGTAATTATAAGAAGACTTGTTTTGAACTATCAGAAAATGAACAATATATGTATTTAGAATCTAATAAATTGTAAATTGGAGTATCTTTCTGCTTAATATATCCCATGCTGCATTTTTTTAAACGGTAATTTTTGCCTGGCTCTTCTTAATGACCTCTTAGGCTCCCTTGGACAAGACCATACAGTACTTCGCGGACCACTGTAGACAGGAGTGAGGTGAAGACCTTCCTGGCCCTGGCTCACAGGTGGTGGGACGAGCAAGGAGTATATGCACCTCTTCACTCTATGAATGACTTGAGGGTGCCGTTCATTAGGTAACAGTCCAGAAATTCTAGGCATTTTAAAATACAGCTCTTTTCAATTATTCATTTTCTTTCAAGTTCATTTTTTTCTTGGTTTATGCCTGGGTTCAAAACACTGCATTTTACGTTTGCTTTGGAAATTAGGAGGATTCTCTTCAGTGTCCATTGTTTAGAACTGTTAATTTTTTTTAATAACACCACTTAAATTCTAGACTGCTTTCGTAAATTAACTTGAAGTATTTTTGGTTATTATCAAGATAATTAGAATTAAATCCATATGAAAAGGAATTATGGTCCTATGGCATCAAGGTCATTTTATAGCATCTTTGACATTTAGGAAGTTTGATAAAAGGAATACTATTTAGAAAATTCAATTCAACAAATTTTTTTGAGAACTTAACCTTGTACAGAGCTTGGGGTCTAGACTCTGAGAGTATAAGAGCTGCTGAGGTATTCATCATTCAAAACATAGTTCATGTATTTCAGGAACTTAGAGTTTGCTATGGCAAGGGTTCATCAGAACCCACCTATCACAAAATTGCTTATCTGTTCTTCTGTCCATGTCTTTATTTATTCATTGAACATTTTTCAACAGCCGATATGGGCAAAGCTCTGTGATAGACCCAGAATATCAGATCAGACTGCCCTTAAGGAACTTCCTGACTGGTTTTGCTGGTTGATATTAGTGCAGCAAAAAAGGAAACTACTGGCATGTTTTATTACCACTGAGTTAGCGGATCACAGAAACACTAAGGCAGAGAAAAGCAGAAATGTCATTCTGTTAAGCTCGATCAGTGGTTCTCAAGGTTATCCCTGGACTAGCAACATCAGTATCGCCTGTGATTTTGTTAGAAATACAAGATTCTCAGGTCTCGTGTTGGACCTACTGCTTTGGGGGTCAGCAGTCTGTGTTTTAGCAAACTTTCCAGATGATTCTGATGCACACTTAGCTTGAGAACCACTCTATACCAACCACTGTGACTCTCTTGGTGAAGACATTGCACTAAAAAAGACCATCCAGGCAGTCCAAATTATGGTTAGAAGTTTAGATTTTATTCTAATCATAATTAAAACCATTGAAAAGGAGCAATATGATTTGAATTATGATGTAAAGGAGTCATTTTGTCCAGTGTGTGAAGAATAGATTGGACTTCATTTGAAATGGGTCCTTTCTGTTATAACATTCCGGAGTTATCTCCTTAACCACTATGGTTTTTCTTAGAAATCAGTTAATTTGAATAGCAATAAAAGATATCCTAAGATGTCCTTATTACATATAATATTTATTTTAATATAAGTATAATTAGAATTCCAAGTATAATATAATTAGAATTCCAAGTATAATTAGTAGTCCAACTTAAAAGTTTAGTTTATGATATTTTGGCTATATGTATCTGTGTGTGTATGGGTGTACATATGTGTGTGCTTATGTTTGTGTATATGGTAAAATATTATTATGATTATCTTAGAATTAAGTTAACTTGATTTGGATGCCTGTTTATGTGATCATAAAAACACCACTAACTTAGAAGATTAGAGGAGACTCAATTTAGAAGAGAATATAGACAAATTCTGAAAATACAGATCTCCAGTCTGCTTCTTCTCAGCCCTGTAAAATAGCCTATTTGTTGCTAATACGAAATGAATCTAGCAGATACTAACAGTGTAGCTAATAAATGTCTCAGGTGACATGATATCTCAAGTGAATAAAATTAGGTTAATCTAAATGAGATTGTTTTTAAAGATTTTCTTTAGATTATTACTAAAGTAATAATTGAGTCATAATTATTACTAGATTATTTCAAGAGCTTTACTTTAAACCTCCTGCTTTTGATTACTAAAAATGTTTTATAAATTAAGCATATCATCTTATGCTGAAAATAAAAGAATTTTTACCCTCCAAATCGATAAGTCTTAAATAGATTAAAAAGAGTTTAATATTTCTTTGAAAAGTATACACTTTAAGACTTTATTAATAAAACTAATAATTTGTTTTTATATATTTTGAATTTTTTTAAAGAGACAATCTTTTAAAAACAGTTGCTAATCACCAGCCAGGAAAACCTTTGTCTGGGATGAAGATTCTTGATGTTGGTTGTGGTGGTGGATTGTTAACAGAAGTAAGTAATTTATGGCTTTCTTGCCATTTTTAACTGGGAAAAAAATTGAGAAGTGGGTTTATGCCTCTTTTATCCTTTTTTTTTTTAATTGGAGAAGGTTTTTATCCCACTTATTTTATTTATTTATTTTTGCCTGCACTGGGTCTTCATGCTGCGTGGGTTTTTCTCTAGTTGTGGCAAGCAGGGGCTACTCTCTAGTTGTGCTATGCCAGCTTCTCATTGTGGTGGCTTCTCTTGTTGCAGAGCACGGGCTCTCGGGCATGTGGGCTTCAGTAGTTGTGGCACAGGGGCTCCGTAGCTGCAGCTCCCTGGCTCTAGAGCACTGGATCGGTAGTTAGGGCCTCAGGCTTAGTTGTTCCAGGGCATGTGGGATCTTCCCAGATCAGGGATTGAACCCATGTGTCTTGGATTGGCAGGTAGATTCTTTCCCATTTAGCCACCAGGAAAGCCCCTCTTTTATCCTTTTAAGAAATAATGCTGTTCATTTTTTTAAAATGGAAAAGTATAATGTTTTTAATATTTTTATGATTATAAAAGTAATACATGCTTTTTACTTCCTTAAAAATATATAAATATTTCAGAAAAGTATAGTGAGGAATTTTTTTTTTTTACACAAAAATGGGGCACTGATGAAAATAAATAAATGGGACCTAATTAAACTTAAAATTTTTATACAACAGGGAAATTATCATCAAGGCAAAAGATAACCTACTAAATGGGAGAAAGTATTTGCAAATGATATGATTGAAATGGGTTTAGTATCTGGTCCCATCACTTCATGGCAAATAGATGGGGAAACAGTGGAAACAGAACAGACTTCATTTTGGGGGGCTCCAAAATCACTGCAGATAGTGATTGCAGTCATGAA